>NW_005054453.1:294658-310643 GCF_000277835.1 Geospiza fortis
TGCAGGAACCCCTCAGCAGTGGCAGCTGAAGCAGCACAACTGGAGCTCTGCCGGCGCTACCATGCACAGCGTTCAGGAGCTAAAGGAATGGAAAACCTGAGCACACACAGCCTGAAAGTATGTATCAGTAATATTAAGGGAGAAAATTCTTTGAGCTGTAGAATCATAGAATGGTTTTGGGTTGGAAGGGACCTTAAATATCATCTCGTTCCAACCCTCCACACACAGGGACACCTTCCACTAGATTAAATTAAGTGTATCCATTTTCTGTACTTGACAGAGACAAGAATGCTCTACAAAATGAGCAGGTTCTGGTTTTGCTCCTTTTAAGTTTGTGCTGCTGGTTGGATTGCAGTTCCTATCTGAGTCAGATGGGCACCTTTCTGAGAGTGGCTGTGTTTGTTGTCAGCTTGCGTGCGTTATCACATTGTAACCAATCCAACAGTCTATCTCTTATGTAAAATATAAACACTAATTTGAGGGCTCAGGGAGAACAGCTATTTTAGTTTCAGCTAAAGAAAGAAGAAAAAAGAAAGGAGGAGGCTGGGCATCATAACAGTAATTTATGATTTTACTGGTGTATTATCATCGGGTAATAAGAGCAACTTCAAAGTGCCAATTATCTCATAAGAGGGGTATCACCTTTTCTATTTTGAATGACTCCATCGATAAATGCAGGTTCTGCTTGCTAACAATCCATCACATAATCAGCGGCCTTACAACAGGAGAGACCGCACGAGGAAGGGAGACAAACAGCCCTGCAAACACACAAACAAACAGCCCTGCAAACACACAAACAGCCCTGCAAACACACAAACAAGCCCTCGATGTGAGCTGAGCCCTTGGCTTGGCAGCAGAGCCAGGGGAGGGGGCGAGTGGGCTGGGAGGAATTGCCTGCAGCAGTCGGCAGGTCACACACACAGAGTGTGCAGCAGCAAACTGGGTTTACAAAGAGACATCTGTTCCATTACTTCCATGCATTGTGGCTAATTACATCCTGGCCCATCTGTGAAATGACAGCCACTTATTCTCCAGTGAACCATAAAATCTGTACATGTTCAATGTGGGCAGTGGGGAGTAAGAGGAGTGCAGGGGAGTAGGGGAGGGGGGAGGATGGAGAATGGCACCAAGAAAACACCACATCTCTCATTTCTGACTGGTGTCAGCCAGCAAAGAAGGAGCTCTGGAAGAAAGGCCCTAACAAAGCACTGCCATTTTGATGCAGAGCTGCAAAACTTCCTCCAACCCAAAGCTCCTCACTCTCCATTTTTGCACATGTAGGAGAATGAGATATGCCAGCAGCAGAAATTATTCCAGACCTCCATCACTGCTTATATCATCTCTACCTGCTGGTCACACAGCTTTGTTAGAGGCTACTCTCCTGTACATAAATTTAAGTTTAGGCTCAGAGGAATTAAAACCAAGGACTTATCTCCCACCATCTCCAAGAGATTTTTAGAAAAATGAAAGAGACTGCAAGAAAATTAATCTCACCTCAACTTTTCTACATGTAACAAAAAGAACCTTGCACTCAGGCATGACTGCAAGCCCCCAAGTTACATAAGACAAGTCACATCTTATTTCCATACCTAGAGCAGATAAGCCAAAGTATGGCATTCAGCACCACACCAGCTAAGAAGGGTTAAATCCTGATCCTGGTAAGTCTGTCAGGAAACCTGCGAACTTTTCAGTGAAGTTGTGTCAGGTATCAGCCGAAGGCTGCAAAGATTTGCCAGCAGGTTTTGTTAGGGGAACGCTGGCCTGGCCTGAGGCTGGCACAGATCCCTTACAGCAGCAGCTTCACCAGCAGCTACCAACAATGGGTGACTTCTGATCCCACACCCAGCCACCATGCTCACAATGCTGCTGCACAAACTTCTGCAAAATGCCCTGTTCTGGCGGCTCTGGTGAGCAGGGCTAGTAGCCGAACTATTACACGGCAATTAAACAATGGCTGTGGGGTTAAGGGCGGGACACAGACTAGAAACAGAGCTGGGTTACTCAGGGCTAGCTTGGGAACTGGGGGCACTGCCTTTGGTCCAGGATTTCTGGTGTAAAAGCATCACTTCCCCAATAACTGTGGGGGTTTGGGCAGAATTTGCTCAGTCTGATTGACTGCTCACTCCCAAAAGCAGTCAGCAAAACTAAGCATAAAAGGAAGGAGGGTAAGGAGGGTTGCTCATATCATCTACAAGCCAAAGCTGTGGAAATCTGGTGGAGTCTAAAACCAGTATTGCAAAAGCCAAACTAAAGAAAGCTAGGATGCTTTGGGATGGGATTTCTTGCATTTGGCCATGGGCTAAAGGAAGATATTAATCCATGTGAATCCCTGACTGAACCATATCCTGCAGGTGTTACAGCTACTCAAGATAGTCAGGTCTAGAGAGGAAGGAAAATACAATTAATCCAGGTTCACTCAATGATACACAAACAGATAAAAAAAAAGGGAAGCACTACAGGAGGCTGGCTTGTGTTCACAGCCTAAAGCAAATCCATCTGAGGCTGAAACATCAGGATAAATAGTGAGAATTTGGTTGTTTTGCTCCAGCCTTAAAACTGGCCTCAGTAGCTGTTAACAAACCAATATAACAGGGATGAAAATGGATCAGGACCTAGTGTTGGGAGCAAAAGTAACTGGAAAATTTAATGTTTTTTTCATGAAAATGTTCACCACTTCCTCCAGCTTTTGGTCTGCATTTTGTTGATTCTCCTTTGAACATACTTTACTGATGAAGGCTTCAGCTCTTCCCAAGGCCAGAACGCACATTGACAGGTACCTCGCTTATGACAGACAGATGCAGAGGCCCCTGCACCCTTGAGCTCTGCTGCTGGTTAGCATACACCATAGTTTGTGAACCTTAAAGGTAAAGCACAGCTCTTCTGGAGCACCTCCTTTGACTGACGGCTCAGTCTTACTGTACTTGACAAAACCTGCAAAACTATTGAAAGGCAACTGAGTGGCGTCAGTCTGATTTAGCGTGGATTTTACATCCATGTTACCAATTCCACTGCACAACAGGCAGTCGGAGAAGGCAAACCAAGGGGAAGGAGAGGGCTGACTGAGCTGAATTCAATCCTGCAGTGGCTTCTGCTGCTGGAACAGCTGGTGCTTAGTCTATAGATAAATAAAGGATTTAATTTTCCATGGACATCAGGCTGCCTTTCCTCACCAGCACTAAACTCAGCCCCACAAAAGAAAAGATTAACAGAAAAAGAAGCTCACAGTGTGAAACTCTACAAAGAGCTTACAGGAAGGATTTGTAGTAAATTAATATCACTAGCAACCATACAGTTCCAGAAGCTCACAAGCTTTTGGTGTACACTGTGGTTGGCTCACATGTTAGGGGTAGGATCCAGCTACCTCAGTTGCACAGAGGGACCTCCTTCCACACTGCCTTAACAATGAACTTGGCCTCAGCCAAGGTTTTGTTGGATGTATTGACCTGTCACTTCTGATCATTCATCTGGGAGTGATGGCCAGCACAGCATCTTAGCCTGCTCTCAGACCTGAAGCCCTAATGTTTTACAGTAGGTTACCACAAGAGCAACTTAATGAGCATCAAGAAAACGTATCAGGTGTGGATCCTGATCATTCTGATCTGGAAAGATTAAAAGAGATATCCTGTCTCCTCTATTTTCTTTTTCCCTTACCTTTGACATTGGTTATGGACACCCAAGGTGAGTTTCTCCTCTCTTCTCCAGCAAAAGCTATGACAACCAGAGAAGAGAAAATGGGTGACATCACAGGAGTCACAAGTGAAAAATGAAGCAATGGCAGAAGGCAAGGTTTTTAATCATTCCATTTAAATTGCTGCTTCCCCCTGAGCTTGTGTGGTATGAATTCTTCCTCATATCTATTTCAATAAGAACTGAAAAATTTGTAACAAAGGACATCTGTTCTGTAAATGTAAAACTTCCAGCTTTTCAATAAAGATGAAAAAAATGTCTTTGAGACTTTCAGGAGTTTCTCTGTCAGAAAGCAGAGATATCCTTGAGGCCTGTACAGCAAAGTGAAAGCTACCAGCTCTCCTTCAGAATCCACCCCTTCTCCCCCCAACTGTTGCCTGTTGTGAAATTCTTTTCAAGTCATTTTCTCCACCTGTAAAACAAAGGTGACCAGTTGCAGTGCTTCAAAGATATGGATCTATGCTTCCCCTTTACCCTCTGAAGGGTAAATTCTTTTAAGGCAAGGGAGGTATGACTTTGCAAAAGCTGAAAGCATTCCCAGCCAGCAGCTGGAAAGAATAAAGCGCTGAATTCCTCCCCTGAGAACTCTGCCTGTTCACAGAGAGATGCCACCTTTCCCTGGTTGTAAACACCCCCCACACTTTCTGAGCTGCTGATGCTTATCTCTGAGGCAGGGCAGATGTAGGCACTGATTTTTCTTATGGAAGAAGACAGCAAGCCAGCTGCTAGTTGTTCCCCCATTTCCTAGTCACAGTCCTGCTGCCAAGGTGATCAGAAAGCAATGCATGAAGAAACCAGCTGAAAATAACTGAACAATCATTTTGCCTTAATAGGAAAGACTGGAGGGGCATATTTGTGTCTACATTTGAAGGCTGACACAAGCAACACGTGAACTGGCTTTAAAATATTAGTTGCTAATATACCTCTTATGCTGGCAGAAAGCTGGTTAGCTTGAGCCTTTGAAAGTTCAGTATAAAAAGGATAGAGAACGAAAGAAAACTTTGGGAATATGTATTAATTAGCAAGTCAGCAGGGGAAGGGTTTTTGGTAAATGAATGCCATGCTCACCAAGGAAAACAAAACCTGGAAGAGGCATTAAGGATATTGTGCACATACACAAAATATACAAGAGAGCTGCTTTGTGCATCACTGCTTGGAGCCCTGCAGTCAAACGCTGGGTGTTCTGTTCACAAATGCTACCTGTAAGTAAATCTGGATAGGAGCTGCTTCTGAAAATGTAGAGCAAGGCAAATCACATGTACTTTAGAGCTGCACACAAAAACCACAAGTTCCAGATGCTTCAGGAAAGCCATCCCAGGGAACAAATGAAACTCAGGCACAAGCCCTAGTGGGAAAACCACTTCACCTGTGAGCTTGTGTGAGAGGGGAAGAGGGAAGGAGAGGGCAAGAGGGAAGGAGAGGGGCTATATTTTGGCAGAGGACAGGCTCAGCTTTCCTTTTTGTAAGTACACACAACCCCAAACTTCAGCTAAAACACCTGTCACACAGAGCTGACTTGTGCTTGCAACCACATGGCATGAAGGGATGCCATGTGCTCAGATTCATTTCCCCAGCAGCAAGGGTGCCAAGTGGTCTAACAGGAAGAGCTTACCCATTTGGAAAGCCAATCCCTAGAAAGCACAGTTTCAAGGAATACAGAGCATTTAATGTTAATCAAATAAGCCTACTGTGACTGTGGCAGCTTGGAGGAAAGGGCTGTGTCTAATTCTGATGAGCACACTGGGAAGGGATAGCACAGCTGGGCTGCCCAGGACGTCTGAAGAAGAGCTCTGCCCCCCAGCCCTTGGCCACTGAGCTCGGAGTTTTTGTGCTGGTGAATGCTTTGCCTGTTAAATAAACAGGGTTCTCCCACCTTTCTCCAAGGAAATCTTTTCCCAAACTAGCTGGGGGAGGGGCTGCTTGAATCTGCTTTTTAGAGGAACCCCTTTGGAGGTTTTCTCCCCAGTTTGCCCTAAACCAGGACACCATAGTACATTATTTGTAGAAATAAATATGGAGATAAGTCTGAGCAAGACAGCCAAGACAGCCAGATTGAAATAAATTCATCACTCACGGGTTCTCAAGGGAAGAAAACCATGCATTTTTTCTAAATGATTATTTCTGAAGCGCTGAAGGAATGGCTATATCACTAATGAGGCCAGTGCTCCATGACTGCTGATTATAAATGACCTAAAAAGAGACAAGGGGATGGTGTGTGTATGTACAGGGGGATGGGAAAAGGGATGGATTGTTCTTCCTTAGAGTGTGGAATTGACTCCCTGGGCTTCTCAAAAGTCTGAGAGCATCTGTAGCTCACCACAAAGGCAGGCCTGGCATATTTACAGCCACACAAGGAAGTTTGGACTGCAGTGCTGGGCTATTCTAACAAGGAGACACACAATTCCTCTGCTCCCATGATAGGTCACCATCTACTCACTGCAATAATAATTAAAAAGGAAAATGAGCTTTCTCAGTCCCCCACAGGTCTAAATTATAGGGCCTGCAGGTTGATGCAGGCAGACTTGAGGCTAAAGCAAGGAATAAGATTGACTTATGTCTTCTCTCACTCACTAATTCCCATGGAAACAAGAAACTCTTGACAAATGACTCAAATACGCTTGCAAGAATCTTACTGCTATGTTTGCATGGCTACCTTCCCCCATGCTTTCAGGCTGAATGATTACAGGTGCATCACACATGCAGCAATCCCAGGGCAGCTGAGGGTGGAACAGAGCAGGAGGGCTGCATGTTGAGGAGGGCCGGATGCCAGCCACAAGCAGGAAAATTAGTGATGTGAATTCAGAGAATAATAGCACAGTTTGGCCATAAAAATCTGCAGCTTTCAGATTCCGAGCAGTATTGTTTATATCACATGGTTTGTAGAAGTGAGAGCACTTAGAAATAAAAGATATCTAAGGAACAGCCCCGATATAAAATCTCACTTGAGGGTACTGAGAAGATGGGGATTACTTATTTATTTAATGGCTTGCTTTATACACAGAAATTACTCAGGACACCATGGAGAGAAGAGATCTGAAAATGAGCTTCTGCAGAAGCTCAGACAAAGGAGCCCTGACAAATATTAAATGGATTCTAGTCACTTGCCACTGCCAGAGGTTTCCTAGTTCTTGGTGAAGACTGTCCCTTTTTTGCAGGCAGCAACATCCTCTTGCCTGACCTGACAATTTGGTAGATGCAGCTTTGTTTCCACCAAACCTGTTCCAATGAGTGTGTGGATTCAGGGCAGTAAATGGGAACATTCTCAGTGCAGATGCTCAGACCAGGGCCCCGACAGCTGCCCAGAGTCTCTATTTTAGGTGACTCAGGCAGCTCATCACTAACACTTACTGCAGCCTCAGTGGGGAACTCCAGAAGGTTTTCTCCCCGTCTTGGGAGATGCCCTTTCCTTGGAGCTTAGGATCACTCACTGATCTCCTCCCAGGTACCCATCTTTACAAAGATGGAAAGCCTGCACAGACTTAGCACAGCTGCTAAATCTAGGGCTGGAGGCAGGGAAGAAAAGTTTAACTAAGTTTCCCTCCTTCACACAGGTCTTTTGTCACAACCCTTTATAGCTAATAACCCTTCTGTAAAATTTATAAGCCAATTACAGAACAGGGAAATAATTCACTAATAGCCTATATAAGATGGTTTAGAAATCTTGTAGGAAAAAACTCCAATATATTAAATGCCACAGGTTTCGGAAGCAAGTGCTGTAGGTGACACTCTTTAAGAGTTTTCAGTTCAGGAGTCCTGAATCAATGCAAGATGTGTTTGAGCCCAGCCACTGCCACAGCTCTTTCCCCAGAAGCATCACTGCTGGGTGCTGGGGCCACCAGCCAGCTGCACACAACCTGTGCTGGAGCCTGCTTCCTTTTCATCTCTAGGGCTTGCAGACAGAGTTACCTTCCCTGTCCTTGTGTAAGCCATCCTACAGATAAATGAAGCACCCCATTTTCCAAAAGTCACTATTTCGCCGCAGAAAATAAATCTGACAAGCAAGTGAAGATCACCCACTGGGCTACACTGTCTCTCTCCCTCTTGCTTGGAGCAGAGAGCATGAAGAAATCAGCCCAGATGCTGTATCACTATAATTTCAGATGTTCTCTAATGAATCTGAGCCCAGGCTGGAGCTTTAAAAGACTGCAGTGGTGTGTCAGCACAAGCAGCCAAAACTAGTGTCATGTCAAGTGGTAACAAGGCCACTTCTGTTTTTACAAGCATCATGCACTGAGCAGATAAAAATTAGCATCCTGTGCAAGCCATCACAAGTCACCTTTGTCAGTGGCAAGGAGAAGCAGTGCCCCTGCATGATTGCTGGTGCTTGGGGCACTGATAGCAAGTGCAATTCCTTACAAGCTGTGCCTTAGTATGATGAAGGGACCAATAGCCACCAAACAGGCGGTTTTAACTTTTCTTTTTCCTCTTCTTGGCCCATTGGACAGGGACCTGCTAATAGCTTTCTAGGGCTCCTTTAAATAAACACAAGTAATTACCCTGCACAGTGATGCCGTGCCTTACAGACAACTCGTTCCATCATGGAGGGCTTTGCAGAGGGCCACGTCTAACATCAAGCAAATGAGTTCAGCCTTTACGCCATCAGCTGGGACAAAAATGACACCGAGCACAGGGCAGATCCAGATCCCACAGCCAGAGCAGGCGAGCTCTCCCAGGAGGCTGAGGAGCAGCACATGGAGCGCCCGTATTGCAGAGCATGTGGAGCTGCGTGCCTGCGAGCCTCGTGGGGTGCCACGGCACAGACTGGCACTGTTGTGTACATAAAGCCCTGCTTCTCTTCTCTCTGCTGTATGTTGCACAGACAGTCAGCACTTGCTCTGCCTTATGCCCTGACTGCACGCCTTGCTGGAGGAATAATGGAAATCCTAGGCCAAAAAAAAAAAAAAGCGCGCACAGAACTGAACAGATGGGCAACGTGAAAGGAAAGATACTTTGGGAAACTGTTCAACTAGTTAGAGATGAAGAAAAAGAGAAGTTAAGTGACTCACTGCATGTTATGTGGACAGCTGTGTTAGAGGCTGGAAACAAACTTAGGATTTCCTGACACCCACTCCTTGCTTAGACAGGGAGAGCACCAAACCAAAACAAATTTTTTAAAAATAGACTTTGCAGACAGATATCTAACTAACAATACAGGTTCATGTCAAATTACTCAAAGTGGATGTGACTGAATGTCTTTTTGTGCTCCTGCAAACCTAAAAAGACTTTGCTCTTTAAAGCAAGATGCTGTGTGACAGGATTTTTAAGGTGTGCAGCCCCCTTCCTTCCCACTCCCTGCAGAAACAGCAAATGAAAGCATTTGATTTGCAAGCATTTCTGGACAGCCACACCATACAAAGCAGTAACTCCTTCTCTTCAGGGACAAGATCCTGAAAGGATGAAGCAAGGACACCTCTCAAATCACACTCACAATGATCCCTAGCATTAACAAGAATTATATGCATAAAAAGGAGCATATATCTTACTAAGCAGGTGACAGTGGCAGATGAACTGATAGAAGAGGGCAGAATACCTTGTTCACAGCTATTAGCTGACTGGTCAAAATACCCGAGTAGAAATGTATGTTCAATTACACATGTATTCAACTCTAGGACATGCATCATGAGCACCTACTCCTCTTCGAAGAACATGGCCCTTAACTTGCTGCCAATGGTCTTCATAAGAAAATGACAGCCTTTACAGAGGGGCTTCAAAAATCTCATGAAAGATGTTTCCTGCCATTGTCTAAGGCTCTACCTTTCCCTTCACACAAGAGGATGATTTTTACAGGGAGCAAACTGAACGACGAATCACAAGCTCGCTGTAGAACTGTGGCAGAAACAGGAGACAGAGAGATTTCTCAGGGACCAGGCTGACCTTGATGAGCAGCTCCAGATAAAAGCTGCAGTGCTTGGTCTCCCACTATGAGCTCCAGGGGTGGGTCACTTCAGCTGTCGCAACAGACAGCCCTAGCAGAGGTGACACACTCGCAGAGGGCTCCCCTTTGCAAAAGAAACCATTAGAAGGTGACAGGACAGGCCCCTGCAGCATGATGCCGCCCTTTGCAAAAGAAACCACAGGACAGGCCCCTGCAGCATGATGCCATGGAGATGGGATCTCCTGCTGTAGGCCAGATAGAAAGGTACCACTTTAGGCAGAAAGTGGCCCAACCAACCTGTTAAACTGTGCAATGTTAGGCACAAGGAGGTCTGCGTTACAGTTACCATCACTCACCTCCATTTTGTGCTGCCCAACTCTGATAACTCAAGCGACAACGAAAGAAGAAGAATGGAATCTGGACAAGTTGATTAAAGGGTGGAAAAACATGCCAGTCCTGAAATAGAACTTCTGCTCAGAGCCGTCTTCTCTTCCTTCAAGCCTCTGATTTTCAGAACAATTTAAAGGAAACTTTATGTACCTCCACAGCAGCAATACCCATGACCTAGTTAGTGACTCCCAAAGGAAATGCTGAAGTTTCTTACAGCATTTTTGTTACTCTCATGCAAGGGAGATTAAAAGACCATCACAGAACAGCCAACCCTGAAGTTTTAAAAATCAGGAAGCAAATCTCCAAAATCATAGAATATCCTGAAAAGAGATCAGACCTCACTATTTCTTCGTAGTATCATGTTTTGTCTTTTTCTCCTTTGCCCATTATTGCAGGTGTCTGGTTCAAACTTTCCTTTCCTAGAAGATGCCTTTCCTAAAACACAAAAATGAAGTTTTTTCCACGTTTTAATTCCTCAAGCTTTAGCACTGTGGGGTTCATACTTCAGAAGCCATGATTCTTTTGCAATGGCATATAATTTACAGAGGGGCTCTGCACCTTTCCTTTCCTCTTCCCTTCCCTTTCTCTTCTGGATTTTTATACAGGATTTTAATTCTTTTCCTTCCCTTCCCCTCCCACCCCCAGCTGCTTTAAGTTGATACAGGAGAAAGTAGAGGTCACAGGAAGAGTGAAGACACATAATCTAATTTTCATTTTGTCCATTAATCATGCATGATTTCAGCCAGCCATTTAACAAGGTGGAACTCTAAAGTGATCACTCTCTAGAGTGATGGGGGAAAATTCACTCTAATTCCCCTTGCTGCTCCACACTCCTGTTCGTGCTGCACAGAACCTCCTACAGAGAAAAATGGATCTACATGTCCCAAAAAACATATGCTGTCCTGGAAGTCTTCTCAGGAGCTTTTTACTATATTTAAAAGTGTCAAGCTGAAGCTGTTGGTGCTTCATTTGTGGGTGGCTGGATTTTGTGGAGGTGTGGCTCAAAGCAAAGCAAATAGGAAGCTTTCTATTTTAGTACATTCTGCTATGGAGCTGTAACTATTGTTACACATTATTCTAGCTCACAAATCAGAAAGCCTAGAAGCAGTTCTGTGCCTGCACCCCTCATATGCTCTCTGCTATTTCTCAGACTCCCAGCTAGTCAGGATCAAATCTCCTAAAGTGAGACAATTCTGGAAGTTACAGAGATGTGCACTAAGGAGCCTGGATGTATGGGGCCCTGCATGTCCACAGGTGAGGCAGAAAAAGGCCCCTCCTTTCTCTGCTGGAGTTTGATGAGTACTGCAACATTTGCCACCTTGCAAGATGATGTCTCAGCCCCTCTCTTTATCTCACCTTTGTTTAATTCTTTGGCAAAGTGACTGCAGTGTGCAGAGGGGAAGAAATCCCTCTCTGGGTTAAGAACAGCCCTTAGCAGCTGTGTTGGGAGTGAGGACTGAAGAACCCAAGGGGAGCTGCAGCAAGGCACACTTCTCAGTGATGCTCTGTCTGCTCAGCAGGAGGGACCTGGCCTTCTCTCTGTGTCCCTGGATCGACTCTGGACATCCCAGTTACTCCCCAGTCAAGGAAGCTGCTGTATGTCACAAGGTTTCTATGCCAGCTGTCAATGCCCCAGTCTCCTTCCACTCACTGTGATTTTGTCAGACACAGAGAGCTTATCCTGAACTTTGAGGTAAGAGACATAAGGACACTCCCCTGGAGGGGAAAAAATGGGTTTTCCATACCAAAAAGGTGATAAGCCTGAGAAGTGTTATCTCTCCCAGAGGCCGCTCAAGGGCATCATTCAACAGAAAGTAAGAATCAGCAGTACATTCCTCTGCCCTTCCAAGGGTTCAAAGAAGCAGTGGGATGTTTAAAGGAAGAGGAGTGCAGGTACACAGAAGGAGGATGAGATTTGAGTATGTCAAAGACTGAGCTGCTGACAAGCACTGTTCTGGAGGGGCCCTAAGCAGTTCAGCTCTGCAATGGAAAAGGCATTAGCCAAGACAGCATTGCCACTCTGGAGTCTTCTGCTCTACTCTGATGACAAAGAGGTGCTCATTGGTTCTAGGGAAAAAAAACAGTGTCCTGCAGCTCGCTGTCCATCTTTCTCCAAAAAATTGCAACCTTGCTTCTAGGAGGTTTCTCTACTAAGATCAGTGACTCAAGTGAAGAGGCTGTGATTCCTAAGCCAAATCCTTTGGGAAATCCCCAGAACTACAGGGATTTCCCAAAATGCCAATGCTGTATCATCCCTGACACAGGCTATGGAGAGGTGTCATGGGGACCAAAAGCCCCTTTAGGGCAACTCTGAGAGAAAAAGGGTAACAAAGAGGTGAAATGAAAGATTTATTACATTTTGTTTCCCAGTTCTTAAGGGCTAACAGCTAATGCCTGTGAAACCAGGAACATGGGAAGGGTAGCAGGGATTATATTTATCTGTCAGCGTTTCCAATCAAATTTACCAGCTGTGGAAGATGTTTGGGCATTCTTGTCTAGTCAAACCAAAATTATAAAGATACAGAGAGAAATTTTTAAAAGAAGAAATGAGAGTTAGAGACTCAATCACATAGCTGCACTCAGTTTCTGTGGGATTTGGGAGCATCACTGCCTTTGTGAAAACTTCCCTTGAAGAACACAGCTGGGTGAACTGAAACACTGCACCTGCTGCCAGGGGTATGGAACAAGAGCAGGCAGACTGGCTCAGTGCTCATGATTCTACTAACTCAAGTTTTAGTACTCCAAAATAGAATTACCATGAAGTTCAGCAGCAATTATGTGTAACAATTAGAAGAATTTCCATAATACCATTACTGAGCAAGCCCTCTGTATTACAAGCAACTTCATTAGTTGCTGAGCCAAACCATGTTTCACAAGGCAAAAACCTGGCCAGGCCACATTTGCCAGGTGAGCATTATGTAGTGTTTCCTTTTCAGGGGCTTGATCTGAGAGTAGCAGCACAGAGCTGAAATTCTGTTTGCTTGGTTTGATTTTTCCTATGTACATTTTCAGTTTTTACTGAAATTGTATATTGCAAGCAACTCCTGGATGCACAGCCCCACCTCTCCTAATAGGCTTTTCTGCTCTGACAGGGACACTCAACAGCATGAAATAATCCCCTTCAATTTACCAAAGAAGCTCCCAGTCTCTGAGTTTTAAACTATTAGTGATCCATCACTTGCAACAAAACCCAACATGGATACTCTGTGAACAGCCTGGATTTAAAATATTTGCCATTGACTGTGTGCAGGAATGACTAACTGTGCTCTGGCTTCCAGGGACACCAGCAAAAACAAGAGGGGATTGTGTGTGTGGACTGTTTCCTGGTTTCAGTATTTAAATCAGTTTCCTCTTTTTCCCCATCGCACATTATTCTGAGCAAGAGGATAGAACTCTGCTTGCAGGAGGAAAACAAGAAGCAGATGATGCAACAGAAAAGCAGAGAGGCCAATTAATTTTTTTTAAATTACACCACCATTTGAATGCAAAATGCAAAGAGGAACGACACTAAACACCCAAGCTTGCTTCTAAAGTAATGAATAAGCCCAAAAATCTTTCAAAAATATTGTATTAAAAAATCTGACACGTGCCTTTTAAGTAGATAAAGCAGTTCAACTTGGGAGTGACTGAAATGCAGCTTATCATAACCTAGATTTTGTACTTGGATCCAGATACTATGACAGAAAATATTTGATAGCAAATAGAAAAAAATACAACAGGTCCCCATTCCTGAACAATAATGATACAAAATATGTGCATAGGATTTGAAGAACAACATCAACAAATTCTTTAAATCCTTGTCTATCTTCTGCAACTGAGTCAGGACATTTTCCAAAATAAGCCTGAAAAAGGCTTTTAACTTTTTAATCATGTGTTGCCTTTAGACATTTTAAATTTGTGTTTTTCTCCTATACCCAAATACTTTGTTTGAGGGAAAGCAAAAGTAAACATAAAGAAGAAATTGAATGAGCATGGTAAAAAGTCAGTGATATCATCGTTTTTGTTGATACTGGGAACATTTTGCCATTTTAAGAACCAAGCCTAACTGAATGCTGCTAAGGCATCCAAAACTGCACCAAAAATTTATGGTCCTACCCTATTAATTTCTGTTTTCCAGTGATTGCTGCTGATATAATGTATTGGAAGACATGACCTACTTGCTGTATTTTCAGAGAATAGAAATAAGGAAGATCTCATTGCTAAATATATTTTAAAACCAGAAGGAAGAGAGGGGAGTCACAAGAAGTAGGGCAGAGAGGTGGGCTTGAGGGAGGTAGAGGTATTTTGCCAGAGAACACAAAACATTCCTGGTTTTCACTACTAATCATGACCTTTTTTTAACAAGTGCACAGTGTTTATGTAAATGCCAAGCCGCTGGCAAATAAAATAATGGCCTCATGTGTACTGCCCTCTCTTGTCTGGAAGAAGAGCATGCCTTTGCACACTGCTTGGCCACCTGAAGCTGCTCCCAAACTCTGCTGGCCAGGGGCTGCCTGGGCTGGGAACCACGGCTGCACTCCAGGCCTTGGGATTCCCTTCTGTCATTGAAGGATATCAAACCTCTGTCAGCAGAGGTGGCTCTTGAGCAAACCTGAGGCTTAGTTTGCTCTAGGTTACCTCTGGGGGTCCCCGTGTGCAAAGGCTCCAGAACATCCCTTGGGTACCAACTGCTGCTGCCTGTGCTCTGAAAGGCAGCACTTTGCCCCCAGTTTGAAAGCCCCACAGCTCTGAAGCAGTGTATGAGCTGTTTCTGCAGTAATAGACATGAACTTCTCAGAAGTAATGATCAGAGGGAGTATGCACCTTCTCCAGAAATCCATCTAAACACTCAAGCTGTGCTAAATACACTCTGTTCCCTGGCCAAACTACATGGCTCTGATTCTCCTGCACAGGCTGAGGCAGGATCTTGCTGCTACCAAAGCTGAAAGCCCCAAATGCAACATGACTAAGAACTGAACTGCCCTGTTTCCAGAGCTCAGGCAGGCTCCACACGCTAATTCTCTGCTAAGCCAAAGCATGGGGCTTTGATTTCCTAACCTCAGAACGTTATCTGGCTCTGGTGTAGGATTACCATTAGCTCTGTACATCTGTCCTTACAGTAGGGTCACTGTCACACCATATGTCACTTGAACTACCTTTATTTTTTCTAGATTTTTGTCTTTTTTAGATCAGTGCTCATCTGGAAGAGCCTGGATTCCCTTGGCTTTCAAAATCTGCTTTGCAATGCTAATGCATGAAGCTGTAGGCAAAGTTGCATTAGTGAGACAGAGAAAGACACAGAGAGAGATACTAAAAACCTGCTAAGACAAAATGTTTTCAGGTTGCTCTTCTCTTCAATGCTAACAAAATAAAACTCCAGACACCCAAACAAAACATCAGAGCAGGTTTATTCCATTTCCATTTACCAAAACTAATGACCACTTTTTTTTTTTTCTGAAATGCTCCTGCATAAAAGTTCATTATCCAATGAATATTCCTGACCTGCAGCAGTGTAACAAGAGAGAGTCTGCCCTAGAAAGAGCAGGTCAGGCTCCACATGGAAGCCATCACAGGGTGGCAAGTCACAGCTTCAGTACACACAAGGTATGCCAATCTTTTGATACAGGAGGAAAAAACTCCTGCAAAATTCATGGACAATTAATTCTCCCTCTCTAGTACTGGGGTAAGAGAAAGGGTCATCAGCCTCTAGATTGTCACTCTCAGAGGAACAACAAAAGAAAGAAATCAGGGGATCTGGAGGGAGAAATTAAATGGGTCTTCCAAGATCAGTGGCCAGCCTTGTGGGACATGATGAGGATTTTATATTTCCATAGGACCTTTCATCCCGCTGGAACTCAAACACCTCTCTGAATGATATCCTGATCTCACGTGAGGGCTGCGTGCAGTGAAAGGGAGCAGAGAAAAGCAGGTGGTGATAGGAGAGCTCCTGTGCTGGAAGGAGCACAGGAACACCTACAGGGGTTTAATGAGCCTGCACCCGACCACGTAACACAGACCTGTGCAAGGCAGCGCAGGGGAAAAGAGGATTACCAA
>NW_005054453.1:310693-322510 GCF_000277835.1 Geospiza fortis
CAAGTCAAACCACATCTATAAGAAGCAAATGGAAACACTCCACAGCCACTCAGAAAAAAAAGCAAGACCTGAAGAATTGTACTGGAGCTGGAAGGAGATCCAGGGCACATTCCCGTTGTAGAGGAAGACAACAGGGCTTTTCCTACCAGCTTAAGGATGAGCAAATCACAGCAGAGTTCAGACTCAAGATGAAGACACTGAAGAGCCAGTCTGTGTCTGAAAACCACAAAGGTTCCCTGCCTCACTTCTATGCCTCATCTGTGACTGCTTTCCCAATGGAAACGCAGACAAAAGAGCAGCATTAGCTACATCCCTCCCAGGGTACCCAGGGGATTAAAGGTGCTCCTGCAGCCCAGGCTCAAACTGGTCAGATCAAAAGCTTCATGGGAGAGCTCATGCAAAGAGTTTTCAAACAAATTCAGCTACACTCAGACGCAAGGATACATCAAGTATAATCTTATTGTTCCACCAAGAGTAAATCCTCATCTAAGCCTCAATTGTTAAAAATTAGTCCAAACAGCTCATCTTCCTGTGCTCCTGTATTTCCCTATCTCCTTGCAGTCTGGGGCATCCAGGTGTGACTGTGATCTTCCCCATGATGGGATGGCAAGATTCAAATGACAGAGGAAGAGACTACAGGTTGACCTCATTGTCAGATAAAATCCATTATGTGTGATTAAAAGTTAACAAAATGCAGTCACATTAAAAATTACTATCATGAAGTGCACCATGATTTACTGACTAAATGAATGAGAAATTTATCTGAATAAAATAGTCTTAGGCCTCCTGCATTGGCAATGCATGATAAATTGCTGATTGTGAGAAGATCATTGCTTGCTGTTGGATGACTTACACGCATTGATTTTTCCTAACAACACTAATTATCATAATAGTTTCTCCACATATATTACAGAAAGTTTCCTCTCAGCAAGCAAAAATTATTTCAGGTCTTCAAGTCCCAAACTGCAAAGAATAAAGATGGAAAGGAAGGACTTACAAACTACCTCCTTGCCTTTTATTATGCAGATCAAAGGTCCAACCCACTGGATTTACTTCATCTTGAAGAGATGGGAACAACATTCAAGAAAGCACAGGCATTGTGCAATGAAGCTGTGATCACAGTGGGCTGGTTTTTTGCAAAGTTGTGATCTAATTTTGTGAGGCCAAAAAAAGTCTTTGAGAAAGGAGAATGCAATTCCAAAGAACAAGGGGAAAACCCCCACCATTCCTCCAATTTCATTAAGATGCACAGGGGCAGACTGTGCAGTCCTTATGTAAGTGCTCCCATTGACTAAGGTTGTGTAGGTGAGAAATCTCTCACTAAGCTGAAAAGGAAAAGCACAGTCTATTAATAGGAAATTAAAAGTGGTGGAATAGATAAGAAAAATGGAGGAGAGAGAAAGAGAGACCACGTATTGTATTTGGTGAAAGAGCAATGCCAGCGTACAGCCAGGAGAGCTCCCAGTCTGTGCTGGCCACCCCACAGCTGCTGTCTGCCGTAGGAGGCACAAAGCTGGGAGCTCTGCTGAAGTCACAGCCCTGACATTTCCACTCCACTCTGACCCGTGCTGCCCAGAAGCCAGAGCCCTCTCTGGCACAGTGCTTGCCAGGTAGCTGGGAAGCAGAGCAGGCAAGCAGGATGCTCCAGACAGGTGAGTGGTGAGTGGATAATAAGGCATAAGGGATCTGTTGGTCCTTATTCCCCTTTCCCAGGCCAGCTGCAGTGGGGAACAATGCAGGATTGCTGCAACGATGCTGCACTGCTGTGCATGGCGTGAGCACTGCAGCTTTGACTGAAAGGCAGAAAGGCTTAGCGGCCCTGTTCTTTCCACAGGCTGCTTTCTCCTGAAGGGCTGCACTGGCACCTGTGGTTTTCCCCGTCCCTGACCCCCAGTCCTTGCCAAGCTGGGGCCTTTTCCATTGCTCCATGAGCACAAACATCCCAGGCTGTAGTGCATCTGACACACTGTCCATCCCCAGCCAAAGCAGGCTCCGTGCAAGCGTGCCTGCAGGTGACACCCGCGTCCCTCTCAGCAGGGCACTTGGACAACAGCCCACCCCTTATGTAACCTGAGTCAATGACTTATTTTTGGTTTTGGTAGCAGTTTTCACCCCTCTGTGCACCTCGGGAAGGAGTGGGGATGCAATCTCTGTGCTGTTTGCAAACCAGGGGCAGGAGTGGGTAAGTGCAGAGGGAAATTTCTAGAGCGGCACAGCTGGTGCCTTCTCTTGTGTCACGGTGAGAAATCTCTGACATCTCCCACTGACACCCAGAGCTTCACCCACTGCAGCTTTTTGGTACATACAGTTTCCCCATCGTGTTTCTTTTACCTGGGGGGATGTGAGCAGGTGCCTGGGGAAACACAGAAATGATTCTCCTTGATTCTGGACCAGCAACCCCCACGGAGTCAGATGAATAAAGTGAATGCATCCTCAGACTGACCACATACACTGAATTTCACAATACATCCATGCGTGTTGTGTAGTTTGTGATTAATAATTACTGTAATTACACATAGTAGTTATTCCAGAAATGTCTTAAAAGGCTTTAAATATTTCTGTTCCATGCATGTCTGTGAGAACAGTGAAGTTGTCTTCAAGTGATGGACCAGCTTCACATGATATGAGGGGTTTAAAAGTTACTCTCCCAAAAAAATCACTTAAAATTGCTTTTCCATCTGCAAGACTGCGAGGGTTTGTAACCCTGATTTACTGCATTCTCCTGCCACAGACAAATCCTCTAGGGTGTGCATGTCCCATGCCACTTAACAACAGAACATTCCTACCTATTTTGTTTTGTTTTAGCCATCTGTGATAAGGGCACACTGCAAATAATCTTGATCCAGTGAAGCTGTTCCACAGTCTGGAACACTGCAATTCTGGTTGAGATGGATTAGCAGTCAGACTGCAGGTGTAGAGGCCAAATCCATCTCATGGATGGTGCTACAACATTAGTGAGATTATAGCTAAGATTCCCCAGTTCTTCACCTGTCCCATGACTGGTTAAAAAACCATTTAATACGACAACAAATATTTCATACTATTTCCATCTGCCAGAGGTATACAGACCACAGAAAGCCATGGTGTCTGCAGTAATTTCCTGTGAGCTGTGACAACACCAAAAAAAGGTCCTGTGCTATTAAAGGGGTAAGGAGGGGAAGCAGAGAGATAAAAGCTGGATGAGGTGAAACAGGAGGTAAACTTCAGCAGGGGACTTAGACAGAGAGAAAGAAAAATGCCTTATGGAGTAGTGGGAGAGGGAATGAAGCAGACAAATAATATAGGACAGATAAAAACAAAAAAACCAACAGAAATAAAAAATCCCCCCCAACCTGCTGGATTCAGAGGGAAATAAATACACGCTGGAAAAATAATTCCCTGCAAAGTGCATGTTGGGCAGCCTCAGGAATCTTGCTTTCTCTAGGCAATACCATGGACAAGAATGATTTTAAAATTCAGATTCTTTTGAGGATGTTTACTCTTCAAGGAATGTCATGTCACAAAAGGAGGAGTCATCTCAGGACAGACCTTACACTCTCTTTAGGTAGACACTTTCAAATTTTTTTCTTTCTGTTTTTCAAAGACACACACTTTTCTCCAGTTTCTCCAGACAGCATATGCAAACAAAAGGCATTTTACACGTTTAGTGGTTTCTCAAACCAGATTTTAACCAGAAGTGAGAGATCTGACAGAACAGATTCTACAGAAGGGTGCCAGCATGAGCCAAAGACAAAGCCTCTGGAGTGAGTGATCAGCTTTGACACTGCCCAAGTGTGAAACAGAAGTGAAAAGGAGACGGAGGAAACATGATTTTGTGACGATGCTGCTGAAGTTGGGCTTGCTTTCTCATGAGTCCTTGGTGCTCTCTGGGCAGCTCCTCTCTTGCTGCAGAGGAGGAGCTGCTAAGGAGCTCCCTCCCACCGGGTGAAAATGGGGAAGGCCCTGTTTGGAAGATGTGCTGCCACAGAATGGGTGGGTTTGTCCCAGTGTGTAAGATGTGCTTGCGGGCTAATGCATACGAAATGTTCCTCTCACACATGAAAAAGGGGCTGGGTGTGAGTGGGAGGACTCCAGAACGCAACAAGAGAACGAAGAACATAGGGAGCAACAGATCTGTTCCTGTCCTTATTAACAAATTTGGCTGTCTCAGACAACACTAAGCTGGTGAGCATTAACATAAAGAGGGCAAGCTTCCCATTGCCCATGAGGAATGAAATCTTTGCTGAGAGAGCAGAAGCCACATTCTTTAGCAGATTAGATGCATCAGCTGGGATTTGGCAGAACCTCCTGAGCGAAGGACTCCACATCTGCACGTAACCACTTCCTTGCACAGTCTTTCAAGAGATCTTAAGTGTTCCTACTATGGACACACACACGTTGCAACATTAGGAAATCTTCCTGGAGGCAACACACATCCCAATAACCTAATGCTTCTAGGTAGCATAAGGCTTGAATATTTAGAAGTGTTTTGGAAAGCATCAGAAATAGGATCCACATGGACAAAATGAAAGACCAAGTAGGAAGTCAGAAGTGGGGGGTACACCTTGCTGCTGATCTCATCCAGGGAGTACAGACTGACCATCAGAGAGCACTCCTTGACACAGACACAGGTCAGGGGGATGCTGAGCTCAGAGCTTTGAAGGGATGCTGGCACTGGCCCCGGGATCACAGCTCTGGGATCAGGTGGCCAAGCCCTCTGGTGAGGCACAACCAGGCTGTAAGTCATATCAGAGAAGGGATAAAAGAACCTCCTGGTTATACGTGTCCAAAAAGCAATACTAGCCACAAAGGAGTATGCAAACACAAGTTTAAAAAGGGCTGTTGGGTTCCACATGTAACTCCAGAAAACACAGTGATGTTCAGAGCACTCCTGAGCTACAGTCATGAAGTGCAGTAAAGAAAGGTGAGCAAAACTGAGCCCCTAAAGATGGGACTATTACGTTTCCTTTGAAAATATGGCAGAGCAGGCTGGCTGATCACTGTGGAGCAGAAACTGCATGAAACCTGCTTAACAGAGTTAAACAGCAAAGGCATTCCATCCCTGATCCCTGATGCAGTAAAGAGAGCACAGGGCAGGATACTGCTTGTGCAAGAACAACTCCTGCTGCAAGAATATGTCTATATGTACAATTAAACTCTTCTTGAAATACTATTTCAAGTTGGCTGGGAATGAAATCTCAGCTTGTATATGCCCCTACTATGGAGGGAGAGAAGAAGAGATGGAAAGAGTTAATTTTTAATCCAGTTTCTTGTTCCCTTTACAAAGGGTGGGAAAGACAATGACACTATGCTTAAATTGAAAAATAAACTCCCAGACTACCCAGAAAAGGCTTTCCTAGCAAAGGGATTTGCTAACAATTTGTTTCCTGCAGAACAGAACTGTCAAAAGGCAATTTTACATCTAATGTCGGCAGAGATGCATGAAATGGCACCGAGGCTTAGAAATGCTGCTCAGGGTGGAAATGCAGCCTGAAAGGAGACAGTTTGTTTCATCTCTTACAATCTGTACAGAGAGCAGTAGGGGCCCCAGACCTCAATAATCTAAAGTTCATTGTTATATGCCTGATGAAGGCTAATCATTCATTAATTTATGCCTTTATATTCAGATCTCTAGAAACTATAAGGACACCCCCACCCGCCTCCCGTTAAATGGTTATTCTGTTGAAATAAGATAGGTCTGAGTGTGCTCAGGTCCAAAACAGTGCCAGAGAAAATGGGTGGACAACTGCAAAGCCTTCCTTTGGCCTTTCCAGCAAAGCCTGTTCTCTTCCAAAATGAGTTGCAAGACTTGCCTGGCTCCCACTACCATCCGGGGAAAGCTGGCCGCCAATCTCACTGGTTAGCATGAGACCCGGGAGAGTGGGCAGGGAAGGGAGATCTCCCCTGCCCCTCTGAAAAAGAGGTGAAGGAGAGAGACCTTCCTGGCCCTGGATCTGTACTGCTAAATCTGGCCAGGACCTGCTGCTGATTTTGTCACTGCTGCAAACTACAAGGCCCAGCAGATCCACTGCTCTCACAGCCTTCTTGCTTGTGGCAGATGAAGGAAATTTGGTGCACGTTGAGCAATTACTTCACCTGTAACTTGGAAACAATGTCATTTCCTTTTGTGATGTGCATTTTCTAAAAGGACTGTGTGACACCATAGAAACACAAACACAGCCAAAGGAGAGCTTCCAAGAAAGAAGTCTGGAGTTGCCCCAGAACCTTGAGGGTACATTTGTGTAAAGGAACAGGTTGGATTGGAATGGTGGTAATGAAAATCCCCAGTATTACATTATCTTATAAGATTCATAATTTCACATGTTTTCCCTTCACTTTAATATTCTGAAGCCAAAAGTGGAAGGAAGAATCAAAGCTTTACTCTAAAAAGCAAACTCCTGTTCCAGATGGATAAAGACCAGCTGGAAGTCAAGAATCCTAGGAGTTCAGAAAACAGGAAGATAACTACTGCCTTATCCCCAGTATGTATTAATTTTATGAGCTCATGATTTTAAAGCAATTTTAGAATTTCTGAGTATTTCCAACCAGCAGTGTTGTGAGGCACAAATTGACTTTTGTTTAGGCATTTCAGACTTCTATATTTATGAATTTAAACACAGGAATATACACTCCTGTAAAATTAAGGTCTTATTAATGTTTTTGAGGTGTTGAGAAGCAAATTGTCAAACCTAGGAACTGTAGAAGGGAAATTAATAAATACAGGGGTGTCCTGGTTTGATAAGGAAGTGAGTTTTTTGGGAGGTTGTGGTCAAACCAATTGGTGCTCAGATTTGAATATTGGCACCTGAGTTCTATGTGTGTTTCTTTTACATATTGTAAGTTAATAAAGTTTTTTTTTTCCTTTATTCCTAAGCTGGAGCCTGCTTTGCTCTATTTCTGGTCACATCTCACAGCAGACACTAGGAGGAATATATTTTCATGGGGGCAGTGGCATTGTGCCAGCATCAAACCATGATAAGGGGCAAGAAGAATTCTAAGTGTCTGCACTCCAGGAAAAGGTAAAGCTAAGGACACGCACGGACTTACAAAATTTACACAAGGACAAATCTAAAACTCAAATATTGTCTAAGGGCAAGCTATGATTCAATCTGCACCATGGCTGGGTATTGCAAGATCCCAGACTGGAGGAAAAGGAACGAGAGCAAGTCAAACCAAAATGCTCAGACAAGTGCTCTGCGAGTTCTGGCGACCAGTAGTGAGGTACTGAAGGCTAAATGGACAAAGTGCTCTCAAGGATAGGGACCTTACTCTTTCCAAGAAGTAAGAAGACTTGGAATAAGTCTTCTCTCAAAATAAAAATGGAAAATAACAAAATCTAACTTGTGGCCTGAACTCACTGTCTACATGAAAACAGGACAGTTCATTGGTTTGCAATCAACACAGAGAGTTACAAAGGCCCATGGACAACAAAAAGTTGGTTATGGCTGGTATTGCTGGAAGCAGGTAGAATGGGCTATGAGATTGAAAAGCTAAAACTGATGATGCTAACTTGCACTTTCAGGAAAAAATGGCACAAAAACCCACCAGGAAAGGGTAGCACTCCATGTAAAAATATGCTGCTACTGGCTATAGACATTCAAACCCACAGTGCTTCACAACTGCAGGTGTAATGAATAAAACTGAAGGAGAGTTGATTGGCACACATTGAATCATTAAACTATTGGATCTTACTAAATAACAGGACAAACTGCTCTTTATGTAGCAACCTAGATCATGTGGGAAGGAAAAGTGTAAGGAAAAGAAGTAAAATAGAGGACGTTTAATATACATTTTGTGCAGTCAGTAATACAAAATATCTGCTTCTAAAAATAACATAGGACATTTTCTTTACAGATGTGAATAATACACACTATAAGTCTTCAGGAAACTTGACAAGAAGAAAATCACACAACACTGTATTTTTATAAATCTTAAACAAATGGAGAAGTTTCTATGAATCAAAGAGTTACCACTACAACTGTGTTTTATAAAGTGGAAAAGACCAGTTATTCTGACACACTCCCTAGCAAAGCAATGGAACAACTGGTTTCAGCTCTCCACCAGCAGTAACTTGGAGGACTTAGCAGTGAATACTCATCAGCATGGCTTCAGGACAGTACGTTTCACCAAAGAAATTAATAGAATCATAGGGTTGTTTAGGCTGGAAAAGACCTCTGAGATCACTGAGTTCAGCCTTTAACTCAACAGGTCTCCCTTTCTTTTTGGCATGCAAAACCAGACTGAGCAGCTGATGCATCTTGAATGTATAAGACTAAAACAAAGGACAGATAATTAAATATGAAATAAGCTTGCAGGATGGTGTCATTTCTCTCCTTCATTCACATCTCTACAATTTTAAACAAAATAACTAGTGGTTTCATTAGGAAATAATTACAGCATTCTCACAGTCCCATGCAGGCAAATAGCTGCAGTCTAGTTTTAATTTTCTTACACCCACAGAGAATTCTGTTTTGTTTTGACCTCTCATGACTTTCCCTCACACACTTGGCTCCAAACATCAAATTTTGCCTCAGCCATTCAATAGTTATTCCTTTGGGCTGCTTTTTTTTTCCTTACCATTAGGCATTCATATAGAACAGCTGGAACTAAGAAAAAGCACAATTAATTATTCCTAAATTTCCCAAAGAAAACCTTTGTACTTTTCCTCAGTTTGAAATTACTTTTTGGTTTGAGGAACAAGAGAAAAATTGCCTCCCATAAAACCTTGCACAGATCTCAAAAACTTACTGGAACATTTTAGCTTAAAAACTGTAATTTTTGACAAGGAGGTGGGTTCAGGTTTTCTTCCTTTTATTTCTAAAATCATATAAAAAGTCTAAACAAAGCGATTGTTGCATCTTGGCGGGGAACTGATTTCTTTTATTATGACATGAGAACCAGAAGAGAAGAGCATCTCTATCCCTCAAATACCAAGCAAGTAACCAGCCCTGTGCAAATCCACTTGCTGAGCTCCACTATGAGCCCCAGCCAGATAAGAATGGAAGAACCACCCAGAAAAAACAAGAGCAAAAATGGGCAACACCTGCCACATACTCACAAACTAACAGGTGGTTTTAGGGCAGATAGGGGTACATGGAGCAAGGCAGAGAGCAGGGAATTCTGAGTCTGACCAAGTGGAGAACAGGCAGGTTTGAGGTAATATTGGCAGGAAAGAGTCTTGATAAGGTACACGAGTCAGGATCCGCCATGAGTGTTTTTGGATATAGGTGGGTCAGAATCTGCCTGTGGATTTAACACTCAGCTCCAGAAAAAAATCCCATCAAAATTACCTCCAGGCCACCTCTGAAAAAATCCCTGACTCAAAAATCCAAACCAGTATCTGCTTTATGTAAAAACACCCCGAGCAGTGCTCCTGAGAAGAGAAACAAGGTGTACTGAAAACAATGGTGCAGCTCACTGAAATACACTCAGCAACTGAAGCAATGAGTTCATGTGAGAATGCCACTTCTTACAACAGAAGTACCTCAGGCACACGTGGGTTTTAACTGGTATCCATACACACGCACAGAACTAAGGTATATCAGGTATTTTACAGCAGTACACAGAAAATAAGCCAAGGCACTTATGTGCGTGTCAGATGATCTCTAATCAGCTTCTGGTTCTGGAACATGCCCTTGTAAGAGTAACTGGACAGAAGTAACTGCTAACTATGAGGTACCTGCCTACTGCAGGTTCTTTTTCTCCTTAAATAAAATCTGTTAAATCATTGTGATTATTTAACGCAAACACACACTTTTACAAATCTCTATCAAACCCCAAAACTACAATGAAAGTAGAAACCATAAACTGACAGAAACATACATTCACTGTACATTCAGAAATGTATTTCAAACTGAAGAGTGCAATATTCTTATTTTTCCTCTGTGACTTTCAGCATGTGGTAAGTTGTAGAATCAGATAATCTGCATCAGTCTGCTTTTAACTTAACAATGCCAACATTTTTACCACTTTTGCAAAAACAGTAAGTTCTATCAAGCACATCTTGCAATCCCAGGCTTTCTACTTTTCCACAGGAAAATGCTTTTCAGGGAAGCAGGAGAAAAAGAAGAAATACATTGCAGTTAGAAACTTATTACTTCAACCTTTCTCACCAAAATAAATCCCTTCAGTGTAGGCAAGTGGGTTCCACAAGTAGTAAAGGGACCTTTTGATGTCTACACAAAAGCAAGAAGTCCCTCATCCTGGATGGATCAATAAATGGGAATTGCACATAATCTAACAAACTATGTATGGCTCTGCCTTAAGTTTCTTCTTTATATATCACAGAAATGACTTAATATCTGGACTTGTTTATGAAAGAACATCTAATTCTATCCAAATATCTAGTTTTTCCTACACTTAAAAAAAATAAAAAAGGAACTGAATGAGATTAGATAAATGAAACCTTGGCGACCCATTCATATTTGTGGAATTGCAGAGAGATATTAACATGAATTTCCCGACTTATGAAATGGAGGAGATGGCATTAACTCTTTCACACAGGCAGATCATCCTCTCAGCTCTTTGATGGGTCTTTGGGTCCAGCAGATTCAACAAAAGCAAAAGCAAGAAACAATAAAGTGTTGGCAGCATGACCAAGCATCCTCTGCCTCTTAGTTACAAAATGACAAATCTGTAGCTACAATTACAGTCTGAGTTCGAAGTCATTATTGCAATATTTCTCTAGACAAGCCTTTCCCAAAAGAAGAGGCTTTAGATCACCTATGTCTCATAAAATAGGCAAGCAGAATTAATATAAAAATACAAACCTTTGAGTTGTCACCATACATCCTGAACCTAAGCCAGGAGGCAGATGAACATTTCCTTCTGTTTTGCAATTAACTTTAAATAATATGTGATGTGGTCTGACCTGGTAAAGCTCCTACTTCTCCTTATTGGTTGATCCCCAAACTCCATAAGCTGAAGGAATAACAAAATTTGCTGTATTTCTACAAGCATTACAGTGTGAGTCACAGCTAAACCATGCTCAGAATGAAGTACTCCCTGTAGGTGGTGTGGAAACAGCTAATTTGGTGAAAAGCTGTTATGCTAAAATGATCAACCAACAATTCTATTAGTGTATTATACACTATTAGTGTGTATCAGACTTCTTGACATGTTTTGGTGGCACATAACTTCTGTGACGGCATCACTTACTTTGAAAATTGATTATTAACTTTAATCCATTTTTAAACTCTCAATACAACATTTAGAAAATTTGTTCTTGAGCCTCTCCATGACACCAGTGGCCAGATCTTTACAGGGGCTAGGAACACCCTGCTGACCCAGGAGGTGATTGGGCATTAATGTAACCACTATTCCAACTGGTAATTAACTAATTACAAAGTATTCCCCAGGCCTGGCAACTGCTGCACCAGAGTTTAGCATGGAATACACACGAGACATTGATGCCAAGGCTCTGAAGCCAACATGGCTTTAGCTTCTTGCTGAAAGACAAAACACTTGGGGTTGCTAAAGCCTGCTTGAAAGTCCGAGAATAAACCATCTCATCTCATCATCATGGCCCAAGCACCACTGAAAGCATTCTGTTGTTCTTACTTTTTCCAGTTAAAACCAAAGACACTCAGAACCCAAATGTTCTACCTTTGCTTCCAGAGCCAAAATGCCAGAAATGCTGTTTAAAGGTGGCTTGTTCTCCACCCCAAGAAGAAGGGACAAACTGCTCCATCTTTTTGTTACAACTACACTGTGGTAAACTAAGCCATGCAGTGGTTTGGGATCCACAACCACCAAGTCTTGCATTATGAAAAAAAAGGAAATAAACCCTCCAAGGAAGAGTGACTTCTAACTCAAAATTTCCCAGAGTGGCCCCAAGCA
>NW_005054453.1:322570-346972 GCF_000277835.1 Geospiza fortis
AATTGTTTCTTAAAATAATCAGGCTCCGATACCACATGAAAAATCCAAGAAGCATCTGCAATGACATTCCATACTTTCCAGGAGAAAGAGGAGGCGAATGGAGGAGGCTGCACAAAGAGGTGTCAGACTCTGCGTTGGCCAACACAAGAGGCCCATTGTACAAAGCCTTTGTGCCGCCCACGTGCTGTGCATTCACACTTACCTGGCCAAGGGCAGGGAGCGTTGCATACGCCATGGGCTGATTGATCATTCCTTTCTGCTTCATGATGAGCATGCGCTTCTGCTCCTCGCTCAGGTGTGCCACCGGAGCTGGCATCTGCGTCTGCTGGGCCTGCTGCTGCTGCTGCTGCTGGATGTACGGCATCATGGTGTTCTTCCCGGGACTGGCCATTGCTGGGGCCATCATCTGACTCAGCTCGCTACTGAAATGGGTCAGAGGTTTGGTGTTGCCATAAGAAAGCATATTGGGCTGTTTGCCCAAGGAGTTTGTGACCAAATTATTTGGCTGCTGACTGATCATGTTCATGTGATTTTGAGGGAGGTAGTGGCTAATTGTGGTCTTCTGGGGATTGTTTGCCATAGGAGGCACGACAGGGTTTTGGTTGTTAAAGGCTTGAGAATACATCATCGGACTATTTGGTTTGTCTGCACCGAAGGGTCCTCCGTAGGGACTGGAGGGAGGCCCCCCTGGTGACCAGCTTGAGGGCTGATTTGGATGCTGTTGCTGCTTCTGCTGCATGAGCTTGGCTCTTTGCTGCTGCTGGGCCGCCATCTGCTTGAGCTGCTCGGCCGGGGACAGGTCAGCGCTCGGCAGGGCCCCCGGCGCAGGCCCCGACCCCGCCACGGCCGAGGCCGCGTTCATCAGGAAGCCGTTCCCAGAGCGCCCCTGTGTCTGCCCGGGGGTGTGGGCCTGGCTGGGAGTCTGAGGGGACTGCACAACACAGTTTGCTGGCGACCCAGCAGGGACTGGCGCCAGCGGTGCGCTGGAGGCAGAAGCAATGCTGGAGCCTGAGGAGATGTTGGAAAATGGAGGACCGGAAGAAGATGGTCTGACCTGGGGAGATCCTAATGGGACGTGAGCAAATGGAGAATGGGATGGATCACTTTTTACGCTCGCGCTCTCCTGAGTCTCTGTGGCAGGCCTGGGAAATTCGGGCTCCTTCTTCTCTTCAAAGTCTTCATTGAACAAATCCTGTATATCATCTTCTGGGACGGTGTTCGCCAGCTCATCTATGAGCTCCTGCCACTCCTGATCATTTAGGTTGATATCTGAGAAGAGCTTGTTCTGATTTGAAAGAGATGTTTCAGAAGTGTCTATGCAGTTGGAGTCATCCAGAGGCTCTTGCTTTAGTTCCTTGTTGTGCAGGATGTTAAAACCATCATCCAGCTCGCTGCAGCCGTTAACAGGGAGCTTTATCTCAGAAAGCCCACCATTTTCACCCAAGTCTTCTAGACCACTCCTGTGAGTTCCACTGTTCTGCAGGAGCAGAGGAGCTTTCATGTCAAGCTGGTGAAGAGGAGAAACAGCAGGCAAAGGCAAATTAATGGGCAAGCTGTTGATTGCCTCAATGCCTGGCACATCCTTGCGTGTCCGCTTGCTGGTTGGAGAAAAGTTCCCATCACAAACTCCATTCTGCTGTTCTCCATTGAGAGGTGACCGTGTGCCTTCCAACTTCCTTTTCACTGTCTCTTGGAGCTTAAAGAAAACAAGAGGAAAGAAAAAAATTAACCATTTGCAGATGCAAAAGAAGTGCTCATGGGCACTGTGACAAGAGACTCCTCATCAAGCCAGAGACAATAAGTTTCAAAACTGATTAGGAGGTTTCTCTGATTTCATTCTTATGCCTTGATCAATTTGAAAACACAGTCTAAAAACCCCCAAAGAACCAAACACCTCCCACTGTCCCAAACCAAACCTTCCTTTGGCTAGGAAAGCAGAACTGTAAAATATGTCTGTGCTTTCCAAGCTGAATCTGTGCTAACTTCCAAGAAATTTAGGGAACAAGTTGACTAATTTGACATTTTAGTGCCTAATACAAAGATAAGATTTAAACAGTGTGCCTAACACAGTGAGGAGTCTTAAAATGGAATTTAAAACAAGAGAAAAAAGGAATCACTAAAACTTACTAATCACTCCGATTTTTTTGTTGTTGTTGGAAGTTTCTAGAAGTTTCTTAAAAAAATAACTGCAATATAATTGATTGACTACTTATATTGAAATGTGTTGTTGACAAAAAAAATTTACATAGTTTCATTTGCTTAGCCCTATGTTCTTGGCTAACACATTGAGAATCACTTTTAAGGGAGAAAAAAAATCCACCCTAGAAAACAGAAGGTGCTTTGCATAACTTTAACTCAATCAAATAATGAAAAAAAAAGGAATCAACTATGTGCTAAGAGCTAACATAAAATACAAATAGCTAACAGAAATAATGCCTAGACAAGTCTACAGAAAAGCAAATAGATTGGAATATAAGAATTTTATAAAAAAATAGTGCATTAACATCAGTTCTAAATCAGGTCGTAGAAGCATAGCAAAGACCTGTAGCAAGCAGCAGTCCTCCCCACTCACACCCAAGAGGAGTCCTTTGCTTATGTACGAGGCTAAAAAAAGCATCTCTCTTCACTAAGGCAAAAAACAATAGTGGGGAGGGGAGGAAGCAAAGAGGTCACAGCTCCAGCAAACGCCTTCAGGACACACTCGCATCCTTGATATTAGAACAATAGAAGACAAAATACTGAAAGATTTTATCAGCTTTTAAAGTATTCTTACTGCTAGGAAAGTCCCAGATATGCAACTCCCACCCCTTCCCTAACCTAGAGGTCCTCAACCTTCTTTCTTCTCATAATCCAGATCCCATTTATTTCTCCCATCCCAGAGGGCTGGTTCCCCTTGCATCCCACGTGTAAGACGGGCAAGCAAACCCGTATCTTGCCCGGTTTCTGGGAAGGCTGTGCCCTTCTCCTGCCCCTCAGGCCAGCCTGGCCTCTTTCAGCACACAATGCAGAGGGACGTGGCCAGCACAGGCACTGCTGCAGCCACAGCCCAGCACGCATGGGACACCGAGCTACTGCGAGGGAGGCTGCTCTTCTGCAGAGAGCCGAGCAGAAAGGCAGTGCCAGGAGTCTAAACAGACCATCAGCTCCTTGATTTTCACTGGGGCAGAACAGCTCTTTAATGTGGGAAAATAATTAAAATGTGACTAGGAGTCCCCAGTGGGTCACTGTTGGCACAAGTGGCCGAGACTTTGGTGCCTGCTCCACCTTGCACAAAGCCAGTGTGTGCCAAGCTTCCCCCAGGCAGAAATTCCTCCACTTTGTGCTTCTGTGGTGCCACACAGACCAGCTGCTCTGTAACCACAGCCTCTGCCCCATGGCTGGGCTCCTTCTCTGGTGTCTGCTCTTAAAACCCCAGATTTGGAGAGGTGTGGATGTTCATCTTGGAGATTAGAAGGTTCTGGGCAGACCTTTATAGCACCTTCCAGTACCCAGAGGGCCTACAAGAGAGCTGGAGAAGGACTTCTACAAGTGATAGGACAAGGGGTAATGGATTCAAACAGACAGAGGGTGGGTTTAGGTTGGATATTAGTAAGAAATTCTTCCCAGTGATGATGGTGAGGTGTTGGCACAGGTTGCCAGAGAAACTATGGATGTCCCATCCCTGGAAGAGTTCAAGGCCAGGCTGGATGAGGCTCTGAGCAACCTGGTCTAGTGGAAGGTCCCTGCCCATGGCAAGGGGGTTGGAATTAGATTATTTTTAAGGTCCCTTCCAGCCCTTCCTAAATTCTGTGAATTTATGCAGAGCCTATGCAGCTCTGTAGCAGCTGTCCATACCCTGAGTCTCTTCCCAGTTTTATTTTTTTTATTATTTTATTAAAATACTGCCCTTCATGGGCCACTCCCACAATTTACAGCTGAAATCACCCCTTTCAACTCCTAAGCCATCACACTGCAAAGTCGCTGTTGCCACACCACAAAAACATCCCCCCAACAGCAAGTGACTCGAGACCAAGCTCAATGGGAACGCACAGGCAAAACCAGGATTTGAAGAAATGTTCAAAATGTGTCATGGCCCTTTACCCCAAGTTCATATTGACCAATGCTGGGCTAAAGTAAGAACAGGACAGGGTGGCAGGCTTCTCATCATGAAGCAAAGTTCTAGAAGGAAAAGATGGGAAAAAAATTGTCTTAATGCCAAGGCAGGGACCAGTGAGAGTGATTATCTCCTGAGGAATACAAGTGAACTGACTCCATACGTTTTGCAAGTTTGAATGAGTACTTTACAAAAACATTGGTGAGAGTGATATACTTTTACATGGTTTCACACTTCCAGGTTTTAAAACATTTACCATTTTATCCTGAATCTATCACCTTATTTGTAGTTGAGAGCCATAACAATAAATGCATCTCCTTTTTTTTTTGAGGTACAACACAGAAATACTCTTATCAAATTATTTTAATGAAAAATTTCCTTTTCATATCTTGATGCAATTCCCAATCACCATATTAACTCTTGAATGGTTTGGATATCCTACATTGAGCATATACTGGCAAACAGTTTACCACAATCAGGATTCCAGAGTGTCTTACACTAAAACCCCAGAACTTCCCCTTCCCTCTGAACACAATCCCTGAAGTAAAATAGTACCTTTTAAAGTACCCTCCCTCTCCTTCTTAGTACAAGTACACAGTTTGTGCATGTTTTATGGCATGCATTGTGAAGATATTAGCAGGAGCTGAGAGATTCATGTCTAGGAACAGAAGATTGTTGACACATAGAATAAAAATAAAAAGAAAATATCAAAATCAAAGGAAAATATTGAAATAAAACAACCCCCTTTCAGCTTCATAAGCTTTTAGCTTTATTCACACAAAATGTTTGGCTGATGAATCTTCATTTCACTGCAGTTTTCTACCCCAAAGCACAAGAGAGTGAAGCAGGGCTCTCGATTCTTTACATGCCTTTGAAAAAACTCCAGCTGCAGAGTGAGAAAAGGTCAGATTTTGGCAGGTTGACTCTTTAAATGCCTTTCAGTTGGAGGAGAGGCCGGGGACAGAGTGTGTGCAGGCCAACACAAGCGCACACCAAGCGGAAGGGTGGGATGCGACCCATCCCGAGATGGATCCTCGGCAGAGCCGCTCGGACACGGCGCCACAGAGCCACCCGATGAGCAGGAGTGCGGGGAGGCTGCCGGCAGGGCCTTCATCGGGCACCAGAGGCTGCTCCGCTTCATCTCACCAGCAGCCATCCATCTTTCCAAAGGGACGAGGCAGAGGCGCTGTTGTTATAGCAACAGCCGAGCATCCAGCCCATCCTCCGCCTGGAGCTGCCTGGGGCGGGGGGCGGGCGCATCCTTTCATTGCTCCCTAAAAGAGCAGCTCCATGCCAGCGCACGGGCAGGGGCTGAGGCACCACAGTATCCTTTCATTGCTCCCTAAAAGAGCAGCTCCATGCCAGAGCACGGGCAGGGACTGAGGCACCACAGTATCCTTTCATTGCTCCCTAAAAGAGCAGCTCCATGCCAGAGCACGGGCAGGGACTGAGGCACCACAGTATCCTTTCATTGCTCCCTAAAAGAGCAGCTCCATGCCAGAGCACGGGCAGGGACTGAGGCACCACAGTATCCTTTCATTGCTCCCTAAAAGAGCAGCTCCATCCCAGCGCACGGGCAGGGACTCAGGCACCACAGTATCCTTTCACTGCTCCTTAAAAGAGCAGCACACAAACCAGAGGGAGGTGGGCAAGCCAGGAGGCTAAATTCTCTCCATGCTGGCAGCAGCTGTTCACAGGGTCTAACACACTGCTCCTCTGAGCCCCCAGAAAAGGAGGCTGATGTCACTTTGTCACTTCTGCAGAGGTTTTTGTGTACCAGCTGCATGTAGCCACGGACTTTCCTCTGCCTAGGGCACCTCCAGCCGCTTCAGTACAAGACAAGGGCAACAATTCTGAGAGGTTTGGTCCACTTGGCTCCCCAGCTCTGCTGGAATGGGCCCTGTTCTGGAGTTATCTTTGCTCCCTGCAGGAAAAAAGAGAAACTAGCCAAAGCCCAAAGTCCACCTTACTCAGAGGATATACGTGTTTACAAAAAGCAAGGCTTATTATCTTCTCCACATGCTCTTCTGTGACTCTTTCTGTTAAAAATTGATCTTTTCAGTTCTTCATGTTGAATCAGTCTGGCCCACCAGTGACCATGACCTTCAGTTCCTTTCCATGAAATGAATTAAAGTCTTGGGCCTTCCTCTAGGGTTTCTACTCTCCCTTCCACCAGTGTGTCTGTTCCTGAGTTTGCCCCTCTTTCTTCTCCCTTCTTCTCCTAGAGCTTCTATAGAAAGGTCTTGATACTTCTTACCTCCAACAGGGAGCCGTTACCATGAGCTCTGCCAAACACCCCTCCAATTCAGCAGTCTCCGAAGACTGAGTAAAGTTTGCTACTAAACTTCTTGTGCTGTGCTTAAATCCTATCAACAATTCAGGAAGTGTCCCAGGGGCGGCTGTGAAGTGACACTAAGCAAGTGGATTTGACATGACAGCATCCGAGATCAGCAAGGAATAATCAGCATTGCCATTTGCATGCCAGAAATTCAGCTTCAGCCTTTGAAAGGGTTTTTTGCACGCACCTCCTTGCTGCATCACCTCTGACACTGCCATTCAAAAGCCAAAGCTGCCAGAGTGCCACTGCCTGGGGTACAGCCACATCTTGTCACCGCTGTGTTAAGCCCACCAGCTCCACAGCAGCTGCCCAAGGACACCTGCAGTGTCCTGCCGAGGCGGTGGGCAGCAGAGGACAGCCTTTCAGGAACCTCTGCTGGAGCTGAACTCACACAAGCAGCCAAGCAACGTGGAAGTGAGTTACAGACCACCACTTCCTACAAATGAAAGCATTTCGTGCACCCAACCATTCCCCTAATATCTTAATTTCTTCATGCTGCTGAAAGCATGGCACTGATGCCTGCTAGCTCACTGGATGATGCCTGATGTAGCAACTTGATTTGGGAGCACAATTGCTAATTTAAAGCACATGCTGTGTTTCTCCATGCTAGGCCTGGCTGCCCAGCTCTTGCTGGCCAGGACAACGTTTCAAATATAGAGGAAATCCACATTGTGAAATCCTGTATATTTGGATATACACAATATCCAGGTCTGTAGTTGGTAAAATCTCATCCTGCCAGCCTTGCCTGTTCAACTCTGCAGGCTCACAGAGTGACCTCTGCCTCAGGAAGGGGGTCAACCTTCCGTCCCTTACCCTGCAAAGGGCTGCTGGGCTCTCTTGTCATCACCCTTGTTTTTGCTGTCAGTCACCAGAAGAACAAAACACCTCCCAGTAACAGCAAAATGATGATCAAGGCGCTGGGTAAGCCTGCAAGAGTTAGCAGAGAGGAGAACAATCCAGTTCCTGACATCTTAGCCGATCAGACAGCAAGGGCTGCTTTCTGAAGAGTGAGAGTAAAGAGTCACGGTGACTCCTGGATGCAAAGCTGGCAGCACAGGCCCCTTGCTAGAGCTGCCTGCCAGCTCTCAGGGCCCCAGCCACCAGCAGGAGCTGGATCACACTGGGAGATCAAGCAGAGAACAGGGAAGAAGGGTAACAAAAAAAAGGCACTGCATGAGAGCAAAATAGCAGCGGCACTGGGGAAGTCAAACCAGGCAAATGCAGTGACTCCCCCTGCCCTCAGTCAGCCAGGCAAGGATGCTGGTGTGTGCTCAAGCTGAGTGCAAAGACACTGCACAGCAAGTTTAACTGAACTTTAGAGCATAAACTATTTCATGGATGGAATGCTGTTATCACTGTCAAAGAGCCTTCCTGCCCAAGTGCATGATCTACTCCTCTTCAGATCTATCTCATTTAATGCTGCTTTGGCCCAGTGGGGTGCACACTGGCAAAGCAGTAACCTCATTGCAGTGCCAGCACTGCTCCATTTGTGCAAGCCTTGGGAAGGTGTAAGAGCCTATAAGCTGAACTACTGAGCTGGCAGTACCTATTCCTGCCTCTCACACCCAGCAGCTGAGACCTGCTCCCTCTGAAACTGTCCTTGCAGATGGCATGAGCTGCATTTTCAGGGTGTGTTATGAGAATTTAGTCAGGCAGCCTCCAATTGACTTGTCTGGGAGTTGCTCTGATAAGTCTTCACCCTTTCCAATCTGCCTTGTATCTGGACAGAAGAGAGGGTAATGATAAAAACCAGACATTGGAGATTATTAAAGCTGTGCCTCCCAAAGAACTACAAATCAGGATTGAAAAGAAATGCAGGAACCTCTTGTGTTTTAAACTAAGAAGCAGCAAAACAACACGCCTCGTGCTGTTGCACGTGCACCATAGCTACTGAGCAGCTCTTTGAACTGTGTATGTGACACTAGGAATGGTTTCCTGGGAAAAATCTTGTCCCAGTTCATCCTTGGATGAAGAAGGTAAGACCTACAAGTTGTAGCAGGCTAGTGAAGTATGTTGATGGCATGCTGCCTGCCTAGCAAAGGGGCATGTGGGACATGAAAGCATTCCTGTCCTCTGCAAAGGAGGAGCAGCTCTGTGACACAGGCTCTGCTTTCCTTGTCATTAGGGCACCAGCAGCATGTGAGCTCTGCTCCTGACTTCAGAACTGACAGATTAAACCTTGTCTAACTGATGTAAGGGAAAAGCCCTTCCTATGCTTAGGGCAAGCAAATTATCTTCCAGCTGCTTGCAAAACACTGCCATGGCACAATCTACATACATAATATATTACTCCAGCCTATTTCAGAGAAACTCTGAAGAAAGAGCCAGCAGAGACGGTGAAGGCATGACAGTAATCCCCTGATGACACCACAGGTTTCCATGGACTGTGAGGTTCTACTGGACCTCTTTTACTGCCAAAGCCTGTCTGGTGCATGATCTCCAGCAGACAGGCAGCAAGCTGGCAGAAGGCTGAAAGCAGAAATGGCACAGTTGTCTTCCATTCCTATTGCTGGTGTTAACTCCCAACACACATCACCTCATGGCAGCACAGCTACTTATTCCATAGGTGCATCTAGCAGCACCTTCCAGCTCCTCAGATCAGTGTGGGCTAAGTCATTCCAGGGGTTCTTCCACATGACCAAGTTCCAGTTCATGCTTTCTGAAGCAAAGTGTTTCATACAACTGGAAAAGGAAGGAAATGAGAGCCCCGTAGTCTACACACTGTACCTGTTCAAGCCCAAGCATTTTAGTCACCCTCTTGAGGTAACATCATAAATGAAGCTTCCATCTGAAAATAATTTAAATATCAAATTAACAGATTTCCACAACTAACGTATCAAAAGAAAAGTCTTGTGAATAAGTCATACTGTGCTGCAAACAAAATGGTAAATTTAGCCTCCTTTTTCCCATCTGTTCCCTGAATAGGCAGCGTGGCCAAGGACATAGGTCAGCTGAAGATGTCCCTGCAAGGACAAATACCTTTAGAGGGTGCAGGTTATCTAAGTACAGATTGAACAATTAATGATACAGTAAGAATTCCAAAGGAGACCCAAGCATGGGGGAAGGAGAGGGAAATGAATGCTTTGCATGGTAATTAATTATCATATTTTTTCTACATTTTAATTGTTTGAATAGCAATGAGACATGTCTTCTGGGGAAAGGAAAAAAAATCCAACATGGGACAGATGAGTTTGGAAATAAATTTGTGCTAAGCTACTGACCATTAAAAAAAATAATAAAATCAAATAACTGAAAATCCCAAAATAGAAAAGCTATCAGAGACAGCATTTTTCTTCAGTCAAACAATTCCCTGATCAGCACAGTCAGCTTGATCCATCTCTAGGAAAGAAGAGAATGCAGGAACTGGTTGATGGTCTTGCCTTTGCATATCTCTTCAAAAGAACACAGGCAGCAGCAGTTCTGAGAGGCTCTTGGACAGAACCCATGGCTCAGTCCTGAGGGGTCCCAGAACCACAGAAAGGTCTGGGTTGGAAGGGACCTCGGAGAGCATCCTGGTCCAACAGCCCTGCCACATTGCTTAGGACCCCATCCAGCCTGCCCTTGAACACACTCAGGGTGAACCGCATCAGGTTCACTGGGAATTAGGGGTGCATTGATAAGGCCATTTCTTCTGCATCCACATTCCTTCAGAGACAGGCACTATGTCTGATGGAACAACTCCTCTTTGCATTCATTTTTTGATTTCAATACAAGTTATAGCCAGTACTGGGGAAAAAGAAAAAAGCAGGATCATTGAAGATCTGTGAAGACTCAAGGAATCAAAGGAGTGTATAGGATGCCCCAGACAGGTTCTGAATTATTCTGAGCACAGTCTGGGAGCTATTTGCCATGGGCTGAAGGCCAGACAGCCCTGAGCAGCAGATTTGCCCTAAATATGGGCAAGTAAACCATACAAACTTTAGCTCTTTGTGGCCTCAGTGCCTTCACTTCAAGCTGACCTCAGGTCTCACAAAGGCACAGAGCACAACTAATGGAAAAGCACATCTGGTCTCCCAGCTCCCAGCACTTATCAGAGTCACAGACACACAAGACTGGACCTGCTGTGTGGTGTGAACTGCAAATGTACCATTTAAGTCTACTGATGACGAAAAAGATTTTAGCAAATGAAGGCCCTGATTCAGCACAGTATTTAACACATGGTTCACCTTGAGTGTACTAAGCAACCCAAAATACAAAGAACGGTTTATGCAAGAAATGACAACATCAGACCAAGACCTTTGCTCAGGTCTTACCTTCTTCATTTCATGCACAGCAGCTGTCTCCATCCCAGGATAATCCTCATCCTCTCTCCCATCCTACTCTGAATACACATACAGCGTAGTGCTGAACGCATGGCAGCCATGGCAGGGAGATTCCCAAATCCCACAGGTGTGTAAGGCTTTGGGATCTCCCCCCACAGACCAGAGAGATTACCAGGAGAAGGGTGGGCAGTGCTCTGCCAGACGGGTTACAGTCCCAGTTAGCTGTGGCAGCATGCTACAACCAGGCACCTTTATCTATTTGTGTATTTTGAAAGCAGCCCTCCAAGGGAAGGAACTGCAACTCATGATGCTGTAGATGTCTGTACATTCCCAGTGTACACAACGCAGGTTTTTTCTTACTTTTTCCCTTTTGCTGTCAGAAAAATTTCCGTGGTTTTCCCACACAAGTGCACACATGCACATGTAGTCCCTGCCCACTCACATGGGTTTTCATCTCAGCAATCTATGCATACTAAGGGTATATTAGAAATGAAATTAAAATGAAATTTTAATTAAAATGAAATTTAGACTTCAAGTCCCATTCACCACTGAAAGCTTGTGCCCTTAACAGGGCTCAATAAGCACAAGATAATAAAGCACTTGTTGATGCAGGTAAAGACCAAGCCACAGAGAACACGACAGTTCTTTCCTAAAACCCTTGAAGGTCTGAAGCACTCATCATCGTTTGCTGTGAGATAAGCCATGGAAATGCATTATAAAAGTGTGAATTCATACCATGGACTTCCTCTAATCTTACTTTTCTTTTTAAAGGACTTCTCCTTCCCTCCTTTTTCTCCTATTGTAGGAATGATAAGCCACCTAGTACTCAGTGTTTTTAATTTGTTAGTCTGAAGACACAATACCCTCGGTCTGCTGCCAGAATTATGTGGATTTTGGTCTCAGAAAAAAACATAAGTGAGATGAATCTAAAAAGAAAAACAAACTTAAATGTGTGCCAACCCCTCCCCCCATACTTTATGACTTAAATGTTATCATTCAGATGCAAACATACATAAAATCTCTAAATTTCACCTCAGAAAACAGAGCAGGGAGCTGCCTAAATCTGTATATTAAGTCAGTGGCAGGGTTAGAAATGGACTCAAATCTCCCAAATCTTGTTCCCAGCAGACAGGAATATAAAATACCCTATATCTTGTCACATCAATGTGCCTTTATGTCTCCTTTTTTTGTTATTCAGGAAAAACAAGGGCTGTGTACAGGGAGCTATGAACAGGAGTCTGGGAATCCTTGTAGGCACCATGAGAAAGGTGCAGGCAAAACCAGGTCAAGTCAGTCCAGTCCTAAGAATGCAATTCATACCCCCTATACCAGGCCAAGGTGGGATGAGATAAATCATGCCCCAGAAAGTGTCTTTTTCTTTTTCACTGACCTTAAAGGGAGCCTTGGCAACTAGCAGAAAAAGACACATCCACAGTCAGAGCCTCCATGTGGACCCTCCCCAAGCCACCATTATTGGCCCAGTCACAATTAGGGCACTAATTACACGCTACTGCTGCTGACATCTGTGTTTAACAAAGATTTCTGTCTGCGCGGGTTGGGTCTTCCCCCAGTCTCATTTCCAGAGGCTTCAGTTTTGTTCCACTAAACTCTAAGAAAATAAGCTGGAAATCTTCACAGCTTGGCCTATAATAATGACACAACATTTACTCTTTGCAACTTCCTTGCTCTGCCAAGGGAAAGAAGGTTTTGCAGCTCCAGGTCCTTGCTTGGTAACTAACTTGCACGTTCAATCACTTCTGGGTTATTTAAGAGAGGCAAGGAGAGGGGGAGAGCTAGCAGGAGGAGGTTCACTTTAAATCCCAGATAAGCAGTGAATAGTGTTACAACCATGATGGCCTAAGCAAAGTCTGTAGTGAGGGGAAACAAAAAAGTATTGTTAATTAGACACACAGGGAACCATAGACAAGCTTTGGGGTAAGCACCCGCTTCTTCCTTCTTTAATGACAGTTATAATAACCTTAGTAACAACTGTAACAGTGAACAAACATGCTAAAGAAATTATAAAAAATCACATGGACATTGGACATATAGGATTGTGTGCAAATCTGCTGCGTGGTAAGTTTCACACAGCACAAACTTCTGTTTTTAAAAGAAATTACATGGGCAGCAGGTTGAGGTTTTTCCTAGGGCTATTCCCAAAACTCCTTTATTTTTCCTCCTTTCGTCTAAGCTTTTCAAAACAGTCAAATGAAAATAGAAGCCTGGCAATTAGCATATTTCAGAATTACCGTAAGGGCCCAGCTTTAAAAGGCACAGCTGCCTGAGACTGACTTTTTTTCAATGCCAGGTGGATGATATGAGGCCAAGAACAACCTTGAATGGTGTGGGTCCTGATGGCTGCAGGATTTGCAGGGAATCATGATTTCATTGTATCTGGGGACATAAGTCATTACTGTTTTCTTTCCTTTTTTTTTCCCCAAAACCCAAAAGCATTCTGATATTGCCAAACTCCAAATTCAGACCTGCAAAATCATATTAGAAACATTGAATGCTGTAAACACAGAGGATTTTCCTGACTCATCAGTAAAGTAGTGGCAGCCTTCTCCTCTCCCTGCTAATGGGAAAGGATGGCAGTGCCTGAACTAAAAGCAGGTATTTTTCCCATTGAGTGCTTCCAACGTCTCTCTACAGCAGCACAACCTACCAAACAACGTTTTCTCTGTGCAGGGCATGGAAATGCTACCAAACCGAGAACTACAAGGTGGGCCCCGAGTAAAAGGCTCCCTAAGGAGCTGTGGGGGAGCACAGCAGAGCACAGCACCCTGCTTGGGAGTGCTGTCTTCCCAGGTAGCTACTGCATTCAGACTGACAAGGATTCAGAACTGCAGAGATTGTCCCCTTGTTCCAGCAGAGCAGGGCTGCAGACAGCCTGTGCTCTGTCATTCCTCGCTCCAAGCTCTCCCAGCAAAGCCACATGCAGAAGTGCTCCCTGGGGACAAAGCTGCTCTTGTGCTGCTGCCTGAGAGCTCCAGCTGGTCCCTGCCTGCTCCGCTTCCCCAGCGCTCTGCTGGAGCCCTGGAGCTCTCACAAGGGGCGCAGCAGTGACCAGAGGGGCTTTGGCAGTCCAGGGGCAAGGTGCCCTCGTGGGTCTGTGCGGCGCTGGGAGGCTGCAGGCAGCTGGGGATGAAATGTGCATCAGGCGCGTGGGGAACATTCGCTCCCCCCGGGCACAGTCCCATCTTTTCCCCTCTCCTGCTCCAGCCCAGAGCTCACAGCCTCAGAGGCAAGGTAGCCTTGGGACACGAGCCTTCACTGTGACACCGAGGGGCCTCTGCTTGCCTGCTGCCGGCTCGTGTTCTTCAAACAACTTCTCCCCACCTTTCCAACTGCTTTGTTCCCAGCTCTGCTGGTGTTTACAGTCTTGAATAAAGCCACGAGGAAAACTGACCTCATTAGCAGTTTCCTCAAAAGGTGAATTGGAGCCGGGCATTCATCTCCTCCAGCAATTTCCAAACTCACATGAAAAGCATGAAAGGAGACAAAGCCTCGGGTTGCTCCAGGAATTCCATCTACTGCCGATGAGAGGGATTTGCATAGCATGCCCCCCATATGCAGTGCGAACAAGAAGCTTCTGCTGCAGCTGCTTTCGTGGCTTTCCTCCTTTCATCTTCAGGAACAAGAAGAAACCTTCTTCACGTATGCAGGGGGCTGCAAAAGCAACCTGTGTACGGATGGGCTCAGCGAGAGGTTCTTAGGCCTGGGGGAGCTGGAGGCTGTGCCAGGGAAGGCTGACTGTGTGCCTGCTCTCTTCCTCACACTCTGCTTGCTTACTGCGGGGACACTGGGCTGAATTTCCCTTTGAGATGACCCAGTACAACTGCCCCTACACCCAAGTGTCTGCAGAAGAAATGCTACTTAAAAGATCTTTACTGAAATAAAACAAACAGAACCCTCCCTCTATGAGACTTTCAATGTCCTGTTATGAAGCATTTTGATGATAATATATGATTTTATAAAGCAGCATCTATACAATGCAATGTGGTAGAAACTCATTTCCAGGAGCCCCTAAATAGAGACAAACTGGTGCAAAATGACAACCTTTAATCCCTTGCTTTAGTGCTTTTTGAACATGGACTGAATGCCAGGTGGTGGTCACCCAGTCAGAAGATAACCAATTGACCAGACTTTCTCCCCTGTGCATCCCCCACCTCCACCCAAACTTGCAGCTCCAACACAACCAACACCTACCTATCTGATTTTGGGTTTTGAAAGACTGTTCTTGCAATTTGGAAGAAGGAAGGACTGTGATAACTACCACATTAAACATGAGGAGGCATAAATAAGCAATTTTAGGTGTTAGGAACTCAACATCCTTCCTGAAGCGAACTCCTCTCACTAATATCCAGTGCATACAAATGTAATTAAAAGCTTTTTTTTCATATATACAGAGTATCTATTTCACATGGAAAGTGAGAGCCACAGATGACCAAGAGCCTTGAGGCCAAAATCTTCAATGTGCTGAGGCCTTTGAAACAAATGGTGATGTCCTGTTGAAAAATGAGGTTTTGCTAGAGAACAGATAAAAAGTCACAGAACTGATAAAAGTCACTTAAGGAAATGTGAATTGTCGTGATTCTCAAAATGCATTTTCTCTGCCTTGTACGTATGATGGGATCCTCTCTGAAAATGAAATCTAATAGAATTTAATTAAACCATAAACTCCTTAAATTTTTGAAAATATAGAAGAATAAAAATATGGCAATCCTAGAAAGGCAAAGAGACTATTTTTTCTTTTTCCTAGGTTTCCTTGCTTTTCACATATGATGCTGTGACTCAAATTAACTCCACATAAATTCTGAATATAAAAAGAGCACCAAATTAATTTTTTAATAGGGAAGGAAAAAAAAATCAGCCTCGTTGGCAGAACTTGAACTCCATTCCTCAGAATGATTAGTTTGGCCACTGGAGGGCTCCAATATTGTTTCATAAAAGCAAAAGAAAGTTTACTAGGAAGGATAAACACATAACAAATAGCCTGGGCAATAAAATTCAAACATAATATGCAGTTTGAACCAAGATCTATGGGCTCGCAAGCATTTTGTAAGAGTCAGGACTAATTTAACTGTTGTTTTGCTCTCGCGGCTTAAAAGGATTTGCAGAAAATGATTTTCCTACAGTTTGGCTGTAAACGTCTCCTCCAATGCACCACCTACTGAAATGGTTTTGGTGTGCAGTCGCAGAATGAGTAGATGCCTGCAGCAAAGCAAAACCCGTAGGTTTTCCTAGGATGTGCTAGTAAAACACTTCTTTATGAAAGCCCAGGGCTGCAGAGTACAAAAGAAGCACATTCCCTGTCCCCCTCATGACTCCAGCCTTCCCAATGAAAGTTTACAGAGATAAATCAGGCAACTCAGCAACTGGGAGCACAGTGGGTGCTCCCACTGCATAAAGTCTTGGACGGTTCTCCTTTGGATGAGCCATTGTTGAGAGCTGCTTTTTAGTTTTTAAGAGGATTTATATGTTCAGGTGCAGAAAGTGAGGGAATAACTGGCTCTTAAACTAATGGGTCTTTTCCCAGTAACATGGCAGTCAAGATCTTATCAGAAAAATGTTATGTGGTCCTGCAGAAGCAAGTGCAGGCACTGATGTCAGTTGATAAGCTAATGACTGCAGCTTATCAGCTGATAAGCTAATGACTGCAGCGCTCCAGTTAAGGATAAAACAAAAGCTGTTTCAGTAGAGGAGCATGAGAAAAAGTATTTTGGACATCGTTCTACCTACAAACTTATGGGAGGGGAAAAAAAAGTGTAAGTACCCCCTGGACTCCCTAATCCTTCCAGCTGGGGGTGGGGAGAATTAGTCCTGGGCTGAGATGCTGGAAGTTGGAGGTTTCACACTGAGCCAAACTTTACAATTGACTTTAACAGTGCTGGAAATAAAGGAGGTTTATTGGAAATACTGAAAGATGCTAGTGGGTGCTATGATAAGCCCAACTGAGCACTGTTCTTGTTTGATGAAGTGCACTGTATTGGGCTGATGCACAAAACATCATGGTTTGCTGGCACTCGCTATTTTTTTTTTCTGCTTCTTCAATGTAAAGGAAAAAGGAAAGAAAAAAAAAACCCTCTTGCTTAAAATATCTCTGCTGCTCTCCTGTAGCCCCTTCCTCCAGCACATCACACATTAATGCCAATCTTCTGGGAGACTGCAATTCGAACATAATGAGATAGTAATGAGCTTTGCACATGTCCCCAGTTCCAAGTGTTGCCCCCCTCCGCAGCTCATTTCTCACAAACCTACAGAGATGCTCGGCTTGTGTTCCTGACACTGCAATTGTGACTCCCCCAGCCTGCCCCCCTCCCAGCAAACCCCGGCTGCACCCTTCCCCTTGAGCTGCCAGCTCTAAAGAGCACCAAATGGGCTGGCACTGTCTTGTTTCCTGGACTAATGGATGCTTGTTTAAACACTGGAGCTGTTTGCATTGCTGCGGCTCGCTGCGTGTTAAACACAGCCCTCTGAAACCCTATGCCAATCCAATAAAGGTAGCAGCAGTGCAGCGTGGGGAGGCAATTACTGCAAAGTCCCAAGCGTGCCTTCTAAGCTCAAGGAAGGGAAATCTGATTGAACAACTAAAAGCAAAATCTGATTTGGGTTCAGCATCACTAGGAAGAGACACGAGGTTTCACCGCAGCCAGGCCTGTGGCGGGCAGGAGGAAGTCAATGGGCGAGCTGGGAAGAGCAACTGCACATTGTTAAGGGGGCCTGGTAGCAATGCTCTCCTACCCCCACAGAGCTCCTTCCTCTTCATCTACATGCCCAGTTGTGCTCTCTCTCCTCCCTGCCCCCACCTTTTATTCTTTTTGTTTTTTTAATTTTAAATTATATGCTGCCAATTTTGTTTCATCCTTCATCGATTCTTGAAACAATTCTTCCTCTGGTAAAGGTCCTTTCCTCTGTACAAACTCATTGTCATATCAAAGTGGAAGTGTTACACAGGAGCAGCTATGAGAGAGGGCTGATGCTAACCAAAAAAAGATCTGTGCTTCACTGAGAGATGAAAAAAATCCAAATCTCAGACTAATGATAGTCAATATTTCAATGGACCTGCTCTTTACCTGGCTGAGGGCAGAAAGTCAAGAGAGAAAGAAGATGCATTTCAGTTCATTTAATACACAGAAACAAAGCTGCTTTAAAGTGTTCTACTACCTTTACTTTTAAGTGAAAGATAAGGAGAGGAGGTAGCAAGGGAATGTTTTCCTTTTATACTCTATATTTTTTTCTTTAATTTTAAGCAGACTTTTTAAGATGACCTCACTCTGACAGAGGCTTTGCAAATGATATGGAAAGTTTTCCAAGCTTTTCTTGTGGCCACAGCTACCCTCAGGAACCTAGGAAGAGGGGATTTGCCACACCAGAGGAGTCCAGCAAGCCAGCAAGCTTGGCATGCTGCCCCTAGCTGTGCTCCACAGCTCCAAGGCTGTGGGGGGCTGAAACTCTGCTCTTCCTTCCATGCTGCTGGGAAGGGATTGTGTGTACAGCTGGGAATCAGGAGACGAATCTTTGAGGGTGAACCTGCCCTCCTCAGAGCTGAGTCCTCAATACTGGGGGCCAAGTTTGCCCTGTAGAAGGGCACGGCCAGCAGAACACAGCTGGCACCAGCCCATGCCCAGAGTTCCTGACCAACGCCCTGCCAGGGCTGGCATCTGGCTAACGGGCTTAAGGATCAAGCTGTCCCTTCAAAGCAAAGTTCCCACAGGTCGAAAATCCACTGTGATGCTAAGAAGTGCAGGCTGAAAAGCAAAGGGTTGTGCCAATGAGCTGATTACTGAGGGATGAACATCATCCCACTGCCATCGAGAAACTGCCATTCTCCACACTGCAGCAAGGAGGACAGGGAAAAGAAGCATTGCCTAGCTTTGGAAAGGCTATCAGCAGGGGAGACTACTTCTTTATTTATTTTCTTACAATTTAAGAAAACAATTTTGGGGAGCAGGATGGAGTTAATCCCAAAATCTCACCCTTCCTGCTCTAGAATTAGAGCTGCAAGCCCTCTGTAGACCCCAAACTCAGGGCAAGCAACAGGATGCCACAGGCAGCCTGAGTACAGCTAGCTAGAGAGTGATGCCTGATGGGTGTTTTGACAGAAATGAGGAGCTTTAAACCAAGAGGGTAAAAGTATTGGGAAACATTTGTTTTGTTTATTAAAAAAAAAAAAAAAGCACAGTAACTTTCTTATTTTCAGTTTTACAGCAAAACACAAACAAACAAACAGCACTTGTTTTTGCTGGTATTCCTTGCCAGAGCTGGGGCAGGGGGGAGGATGAGCTGGAGACATAATGTCTAGGTAAAGGGGGAATCCCTCCACACACTGCTCTTCAGCTCGGGCTTGGAATTCAGAGATTTCATTTCCACACCTCAGAACAGAAGTTGTTGCTAAGAAGAAGTAAAGAGCACCATTGTCCCGGGGGGATCAATGCAGCAGCCAGAGCCTAACCAACACCAAAACAAAAACCAGGCTGTCTTGAAAGCATCACACCCAGAGATCCCCAAGAGGCTATTGTCATATTACACAGAACTCCTTCCCTCTCTTGAAGCTGAGAATACAGTTTATGTGAGGGCTTGAGAAACCCACTCACCTACTCACCAGTGGTAGGTGGAATGATTTCCTGATGAGACTAGGGAAGGATGTGGCTCTTAAAATCATCAACTGCTGCAGAATCTAGGCCTTAATTTGAACAAAACAACCCAACAAGAACAAAAACCCCAGCCCATGTGATGGCACAGATAACTTCTCAAACATGGCCATTGATGTGCTTGTGTTTCTGAGTCTGCAGAGAAGCTGCACTGTGAAATCAATAAGGCTCATTAAGGATAATCAGTACCCTATGGGCAGCAGCAAAACTGCCAAGAGTCCTGCCAGTTTTGTCCTTCTACTGTTACTGGGAAGCTCTGATTGACAAGAGAGGTAGATTTCCCTCTTGCTTACATTCAGCAGTGAGAGGAAGCTGCAGATGTAGTCCTGAGGGAAGGTCTAGCCACAGCATCCCACAAGGAATATCAGCATTTGCTCCAGTCAGAGAAGGGCTTTGCAATCTCACAATCACCTACACATGTGTGTCATCCCTCTGCAACGTGGGATGAGACTGCTGTCTCCTTCTGCATCCTGGTATTCTGCTTATCCTTCAACTCCTCAGCAAGCTTTCCTGCCTCCTGCCGCCCCACCATGCTGGTGAGTTGACAATCTTCATTTCCCCAGCTCGGAGATGCACAGGGTAGCATGACAGACAGACTAGGCTGTCAAATAACACAAGGTGTGCTGGAGGTTATTTTCATTCTCTCAACTCCAGCACTGCAGCTAGAGGATCTGCCACCCATTGTCTTCCCATGAGCCACTGAGGAGAGATCTCGGGGCTCAAGGAAGGGACCCAGCGGTCCCTTCAGCTTGTTCAAGCTCTGCCTCTCCTCAGCTCCCATCTCATTTCAGTCACTTCCAGTTTTTGCTTGTTCCCTTCAGCCTGGAACCTCCTTGAGCACTGAGCTGGCCCTGGACCACAGAACATGCCCTCTGACACACACTAGCACAAGTGACAAAACACAAGTGTAGACAGGGCCACTAAAGATTAATCCGCAAGGAGATTTTCATTTCAGAATGAAATTACTACCAATTTTTAAAGATTCAGTTACTTTAAGGCATACATTACATACTTGTTACTTGTTTAAAACACATTTCACTATTTGATTTGAATAGGTACCTCTGAAGGGTCTGACTGGTTTCCTTCCTTGAGACATGACTCCAGGAAATGCAAAAAGAACACAATAAAGTTTAAAGCAAGAATTTCCTCCTTCCCATCCCCTTTTAATAAAATGCACCATGACAGCATAGTTATACATTTACAGTGTTAAGTTGATCATTCCTCAGAATAAAATAGCTTTCTCCAGGAACCTAGGACCTAGGTTTACACAATGGAGATAGTTTCCTATTAATCAATACTGCAGAAGAAAAGTGTAATAAATTGCTTTACATCCAATGTCTGTAATCTGTTTAGATAAAAAAAAACCCTGAACATTCTTACAATTCACACTTTCAAGGGAAATAAATGGAAGGATTGACAGAAACTACATTTGTCAGGAGAAAAACCTAGGGGAAAGAAAAAAATCCCCTGAGTGCTGCTCAACCACAGTATCAACTCATCAGGAGATGCACAGGGCGATGCTGAGGTAAAGGAAATTGAGAAGATTCCATTTCCTGCTTCATTTCCTGCAGGGAGAATCTGGAGGTAGGTTTCATCATCACAGATCCCAGCCACCACAGGTAGACCAAATGCTTTGTTTACAGTCCCAGGCCTCCGAGGGAAGCAGCTGGTTACAAGTGAGAGTGGGTGAGCTCCGCCTCTGTGAAGTGGAAAGGCAGCAAGGGAACGGGGAGGTGCTAAGAGTAAGGAATGGGGCTTGTCACTTCCAATCTTGGTTTCCAGGTCCTGAGCAGGGTAAGTACAAGCTCCACTACAGAAGATACACTTACTGGCCTGGGAAGTCGAATTTCAGGTTGTCAGTTACAGAAACAAGAGAGAGGAAAAAAACACCCAAAACACCAAAAGCAACCACCTACATTTCCATTTCCAGAACAGTTCAAATAGTAAATGTGTTTCAGCTACACATATAGAGGAGCCAGGTTTTGAAAAATCAGATTTCTGAACATGAGACTTTTGCACATAAGCACCTTTGAACAGGTACCCCAAAAGTGAAAGACATTTCTGGAAATTGTTTTGTTCCTGCCAGTTCACATCAGTAGCCACTGCCTTGAAATCAGCAACTGGCATTCACTGTCACTCGCCACACAAAAACCAGCCACAAAACAGTGCACAGAAATGGCAAGTCATCAGCTGTACTTCACTAAAGGTACCTAATGAGAATGTTATGATATGCCCAAGCATTAATAAACTTACATCAGGAACTGCTGACTACCAGTGATTTTGGCTGGGCTCTTAAGAAGCCTGAAGAATGGAGGCAAATTAGAAGCTATTGGAAAGCACTTTGCAGAGCACCCTGAGAGTGGCCCGTGGGGCAGAATTTGGAAAGCACACTAGGGACTGATGGGCTTTGTGTTACAGACAGACAAGGGAGGCTGGTTTGGTTTCAACCAGCTGAAAATATCCCCACTTTTCATCATTAGCCATGTCTCACACTGGAACCTTTGGTGTTGTATCTCAACCATCTCCTCAGATTCCTGCAACTCATAGTACAGCATCTAAAACAAACTGAAAACAGGGGCAGGTTCCCCTTAAAAAGCCTCACTGAAATAATTTCGAAAGCGGATTCTGGCACTTCCCCAAATAAAGCCCATGACAGAGCCAAAGTGTTTCACTTGCAGCGACACTGAGGAGCGGGCATGGCCAGCCTTTGCCACAAGGACTGGATCTGGCCTGCAAGGTGGTTTCTCTTGGTGCCCCTGTCAGCAGGGCAGCCCAATTACCATTTTCAGCATGCTTCTGGTGTTCTTGAGCACTGCCAGCAGATTGAAAGGACTTGCACTCGTAAAAAGGATTGCAGCTGATCAGGGCACCAGGCCTTTTTCTACCAACTAAATGGAACAGCTGCCTTCTTTGGCCTGAGGCACCACATTTCTAGATCCTACAATGTAGATTTAAGGTCATCCAGTAGTGTATGCTTTCTCTTTTCTCTGTGGTGTATTTAGATAATCAGAGGAATGGTTATTAGTGGTAACAACAAAGCAAATAAATCAATAAATCAGAATAATGCAATTCCAGTAACTGGCAAGGATAACTTAGGGATCAAAATTCAGATGTCAACCTAAAACTAAGATTTCAAAGTAATTTTTCAGAGGCCATGCTATTCATAAACAATTAATACTGATGCCGACAGGAAACCTCACCCAGCTATGGGACACATACCCAGTCTCCTCCAAGTCACTCCAGCTCCACAGTGGCCACAGAACTCCAGCTTACACCTCTTTGGACATGCTGTGAGAGGGCTCTTATATAGGAAACACCTTCACCCACCTCCTTTCCTATAACAGCTTCCCTCTCTCTCTGAGCTCACAGGGATGTGTGCTGATGTGGATGCGTGGCCATGCATGAGAAAGTTCACTACACATTTCAGCTCTCAGTTCATTATCCAGTTTGCATACGTTCCATTGTACTTCTGCCTTGCATCTGTTTCACCCAAGGAAATCCTGTAGAAAGCTTTGAGAGAAGGGAAAAAAAAATCCAGGCAAATCTAATGTTTCGCTTGGCACTTCTGCATTAGTGGCCAGGCTGATAGCTCTGCCTATGGAAGTGACAAGATTTGCATTGTTGGGCCTTCATTTCTCCTTCAGAAGAAAGCTCAGAAACTATCAGTGGCACTGTTGTACAGACTGAAAGAAACAATATAAATCTGTCCAAAGCCTTCCCTGGAAGCTCTTCCAATAAAAGGTGAGGGGTTGAGGGATTATTTTCTTGCAATTTGAACAAGTGATCACTCCAAACCAGAGTTTCCAGAATTTAAGTAGTCTTGTAATTAATATAATTCTGGATTGTGAGCTACACTTCACACAAATCCCCTACCTAACAGCTGCAAATCAAAACCACAACAGACATCATGGGTAGGCCAAGTGAGCAGCCTTTTGGGCTGCCTGATTTTGGCAGCTAATACATGCAGAAGCTTCTGTCTTCCTGCTCCTTGCTGGGCAGAATGAGCTCAGGACAGGAAGCTGGCAGATTTTGCAAGTAACACACGGTGTTGGAGACCCAGATCCACTAGGAACCAGGTCCCTAGTGTTGGCTGCAAGCCAGCTGTGAACACCACAAAGTTAGGGAATACTAACTTTGAGTTGCACTTTTCCTGCACTTTGCCCCCCTCCACCCTGCCTCATTTTGATTACTTTGTCTTCCAGGACTTTATCTTCATTCCAGCTTAAAAAGCATCTCTGGCTGGTGGACTGACAAAAAGAGAGCCAGTAACAAAGCAGCCTAATACTGACTTAGCCAGAAAATTCTCCTCAGAAGAATAAGTGACAGGAGGGAAAGCCCATGGAGCACGAAAGCTGTGCTGATGTTAGCTCTGCATCTCCAGCTCCTACTGATGTTTATTCCTGAAATATGTCAGTAACAACAGGAACATCAGCCAGCACTGATTTTAAGAAGGGACGGAAAGGAGAATGTCATTTTCCTTCTCTCCCTCATTTAGCTTCCATGTCCAGCCCCTCCCTGGACCAGCTCTCTTGTGTCTGGGGCTCTGCCAAGAGGCTGTGCCCTGGCTCAGGGCAGGGAATGCCTTGCATGGCTGTCCTGGCATCTGCTGGCCCTTTGCCCAGCTATTGGTGGCTTACCCCATCATATATTATACATTATACAGTCCATGATGTTTACAGGCTGGACAGCTAAGTATTTGCCTGATCTAGTTTACCCAATCAAACTTTGGGTCTGATAAACTGATTTAGAAACAGGTGACTCTTGACCCTTTGGGCCTCCCTGCTTCTCGAGGCCCATGATGGGCGTGTTGTGAAACCAGAGCCTGGCTGTCACTGCATTAGGGTCTGGGAAGAGAAGATGACAGAGAGCTACTTCTGGGCCAGACCTGCCACAATTTTTGTATCAGCTGGAAAGACTCACACCCCAGACTGAAGCTTCCAGCACGACCATTTCTAGGAGGAAGGAGACAGACAGAGCTACATTCTCTCCAGTGCCTCCCTGCTTCTCCTTCCCCCCATCCACACTTCTCAGGGGAGCTGGAGAACAGGCGGTGTC
>NW_005054453.1:346988-347572 GCF_000277835.1 Geospiza fortis
ATTCCTGCTAGACCGAGCCCTGAGGTGCCAGCAATACATTTAAGAGAGAATGAACAGCATTAATACAGCCTCCTTAAAGGCCCACACTGGTATCTCGACTAGAAGTAAGGAGATAAAAAAAATTAATCACAGTGTCCTCACTTAAAACTACCTCTGATGCAGAGCTGTTACAGGGCCTTTAAAGAGAAGAGATGGAATAGAGAGAGACCAACAGGAGGTAAAAATATTCTGTGTATGAAGCCCTTTGCCTAGTCTGCTTCAGTAAGTCAGTACTTCTCAGCAAAAAGCAGTCAAATTCATGGAAGTGCCTTCATGGAAATAGAACAGCCTATAGCAGAGAAACTCTGCTTTATCCTTTACCTAATGACCTGGGGAAGGCATTAGTCAAACATTTGTTCTGTGAAGCTACATTAAATCAACAATTTCAATCCCTTCTTCTCCAATAGCTTTGGTCTATGTGGAAGAGCTTTTCTCGACACATTCCACAGAAAGACAGGACAACCAGTCTCCTTTTTTCTTGACAAATATTCTGTTAATCCTTACTAGTTTATTATTTTTATCTATAACAATCAGATTGCTATGCA
>NW_005054453.1:347625-349149 GCF_000277835.1 Geospiza fortis
TAACATCTGAGATTATGTTTAAAGAAACATAAGCACAACAGAGTTCTTCTAAGCAAAATATTCATTCCACTTCCCCAGATGATGCTTAGAATAGATAAGGAAAGAACTGGAATGTCAAAATATGGCCTGTAATTAATAAATTCATGTCAACAAATTCTTTTCTTCACAGTGTGAAGTATTGCTGGAGCCAAGAGTCCCACATCACAGGGAAAGCAGGGACCAGTGAGGTTTATTTGTTCAACTTTCAGATAGCAGCTCTACTCAGGCAAGTTTCTAGAAACTGAGAGACCTTCAGTATTTCAAAAAGTGAGGAAACTTTTCATCCTTTCTATAGGAGGTGAGCACACTTCTCACAGGAGGGCAGCTGTGATACTCTTAAAGCCAAGAAACACAGCACACAGACAAAATACCACCTCCTGATCCTGAATTATTTAACCCATGCCCAGCCTTTGGGGTTGCTTATTATTGTAGCAGTAATTTTCTAGTAAGTTGCTGGAACGTCTTTGAGAATGTCTTTGGCTCTGGCTAAATTAAAAATGCTTTCAATTATTATTATTTCCAGCTAGAGTCTCTCTCTTTTGGGATTTTGCAAGTGGCACCTGTATACATTTTCTGCTCATTGGGTAAGCAGCCTCAGTAGAATCCTTACATCATGGGAGAGTCTCATGGGAACAGAAAATAGTTCACCCTAGACAGATGAATTTATATCGTTACATTATAAAAGCTTTTGCAGAATAGAATACTTTCTAGCAGGTGTCAAGCTTCTCTACTGTGTAATCTATCATCAAATCTCAAAGACATCTGGCCAATTATTTTATTTTCCTTTTAAAAACCAAGGAGGGGAAATAAAAGCAAATTTAACATTTACATTACTATTTGTGGAAGTGAAAATAATGTTTTTTTCCAGCAGGTTATGTCCTATTTACTTTTTAGTGTAACATGTTGACAAATTAAATATTTTCAAGAAAACTTCTCTGTTACCATTTAAAAATGGGGATTTTTCCACTTTATGACAGCTTTAATCAAGGTTAAAATATTTTTTTAAAAGGTGGGCAAATGCTGCTCACTTTGAATTACTTAGTTTCTTTGGGGAATCTTTCCTAGCTGCAGACTGAATATGAACTTTCCAATTCCTTTGTTTGACCAGACAGGTCAGCACACCTTGGCCCTGCTCTACTGCCCCCAGCATCTGCCTGGTGCTGAGCACCGAAACCTTCTCCTGCAGTGGAATGGGAACAGCAGCAATGCAGATTTCATGGAGTACCTCCGGTGGGAACTCGGTCCTGCACTTGCATTTGAGAACTTTCTGGAAGGTGCCAATGTAATTCAGGCTGTAATCCGTACCCTCAGCAGCAGGCAGGGCCATGCAGATCGTGCTGTCCAAGTAAAAACACGTATCCCTCCACATAACCCTGCCTGGGGAGAGGTTGAGTTTTTTATGCTGCTTGAACTAAAACTCTTTCCTGCCACCAGTTACCTTGCATGCACACACAGCTCAAGGAGACAGATAACAATTCCTCTGCA
>NW_005054453.1:349331-361304 GCF_000277835.1 Geospiza fortis
GGAAAGAGTCCTTCAGAAAACACAAACACAGACCACCCACTCCTCATTCTCCCCGAACCTTCCACGTTTTCTATTTTCTAAACATTTTCCTCTGCAGCCTTAAGATCCTTTGCTGTTCATGTCCAACACCCATTCCAAAAGTTCTTGGTCACCACCGCACCACACAGCACTACTCCCTGCAGCAAAGCATGCTGGCCTCTGCAAAATGCATCCCAATTCCGTGGTAAGGACAAAACACTCCTTAGAGCTTGGCAAGCCTTGTAAGCAAATGGCAGCTACCTCTTAAGGCAGGGAGGCTAAATCATGTGCATCTTTTCATTGCTTTTGGATGCAAAACTTGCTAAACTTACCAGTTCTGCAATCCTCTAGCAGCTACCTATTCATAAGCAGCAAATGTGGATCCATGTTAAAAATCTGAGTGGATAATTTGCAGTGTAATAAAGAAGTGAATTGCAAGTTGCAGAAAGGGGGAAAAAGTAAAAAGGAATGGAAAAAAAGCAACAGCAACCAGCGACAACTTCCTCCTGACATTGATTAATTTCAGCTGGTGAGAAGTTCCACACTGGGAACCACACAGATACTATTGCTGGTTTTGTCAGAGAATCCTTCTCAAGTTTCACCTAACCCATTTAAACTCCTGCTGCTGTTGCAAAAGCATCATAAAAATAGCAGCAAAACTGTGCTTTCTGAAGCAAGCAGTGCAGAAAAATATCCTTCACAAAAGCAAAGTTTGCAGCACGCTGTAATTAAGCTCCCATCCTGACAGCGGGAGCATGGAGTTTCATTCTAAATATAGCAGAAGGCTCTCCAATGTACAGCCCCATTTCTAATGCAGGATTTACAAAACCAGTCAGTATATGCCAGCCTCCTCCTGGGAATTCTTTAAGAAATATTTTGGGTTCCAGTGCAGGGAACTTTACAGCAGGGATTCAATGCAGTCTTTGGTGTCCCTAATTTTGGTGGGTTTATTCCTTGCCTACACATCCAGTGCTTGGATCAGGGCATCCCCTGCTCACAGGCAGGAAGAGCAGCCTCTGCCAGGTCTGTTGGCTCAAGCAGGCAGCAGCACACACACAACACAAAGACAAATCCCCCAAACCCTTGACTTTTCCCCTAATATTGATCTCTATCCAGCTTCCAGCAACTGCTTCTCATGGCATTTTACCTTGAGCTGAGAAGGCAGTAAGGACTCCATCAGTTTTGGATTGTCTTTTCTTTAATTCAGTGTAAAGCAGAGATTTAAGCCAGCTTGGACTGGCTCGTACTAAAATGCAGCATGACTAACAGGCATGAATGAGACCACACCAAATGATGGTTTGGAAACCATCTTCTTAATTAGATATTCCTGATGTCAGGAAAATAATCCATGATGTCAGAAGTTTATGTCCAAAAAGGAGACAGTGACTTTATTGGAATAAAAGGAGAGGCCATGGGGCATCACCCTGGGGTCTCTCAAATCACTAGAGGATGCAGCCTCCTTTTTAGCCTAATTTCCCAGCCATTTTTCCCTCTCTCTTAGTCCAGGAATTTAGCACGGCCTTGGGTAAGCAACAGTCTGTGTCAATTAGTGGAATTCCTATGGAATTCATGGAATTTATGGTTACTCCTATTGCTTTTTCCAAATATCATTACCTGGGTTTATCTACCTGCAGGCACACAGTTTGTTTGTAAAGACACCTCTCTCTCATTCCTTTCATTAGTATAGATCAGCTCTGAATCCTACCTGCATAATCTGATGGCAGAATAATTAATAATTTCCACTAAGAAACTGTCTTTTAACTCTGGAGAAACGGGACTCTAGCCTGTGTTTTGTCTGTGTTTCTGGTCCAGCTTTCAGGTCTTCTCATCTGCATCTTGCACCATTTCTGGGGCAAATGACAAAGGAAGGAAGCTCTGGGGTAACCCTCCATGGCAGTGCCCAGGTTGCTGGAACTCCTTGTGGGTGGGTAAGAGGCTATGGGTGACAGCATCTGAAGAGGTGGGCACAGCTCTGAGGTTTGACAACACCAGGCAGGATGAGTGTTTGCAAGAAGGCGTGCACCATGACTGCTTTGGACAGCTGTAATGGCTCCAAAGCTGCTGGGTAAACTATAAAAATAGCAATGTGCTCCCAGCAAAAATCCATTTTTGATTGAGTCCAGCCGGCTCCTCCCTGAGCTCTGTAAGCTGAGCCCAGGTGCTGGCAATGTGCAGCTCAAAGCTGGGCTCTGGGCTTTGTGGCCAACTCCACGGACCTGTACAGCACCTAAGCAAGCTTAGCAGAAACAGAACCCAGCTCCTCAGCTCCTTCCCTGATGGCTAACTATGCTAAACCTGCAGGAACATGGGGATACCCTGGACATATGACCAAATATTGGGATGTGCACAGGTACTTACTAGAGAAGCACGTTTCCCCAGTCTACGCTGCCCTGGCTGAGCCCAAGGATGCACCTTTTCTGCCCTCCCTTTCCCAGCATTTCATCTGTGCAAAATTCAGGCCTGCTGCAGCACACAGCATTTAATGCTGATCTGCACACTCATCATTCACCTTCCTGAAGGTGGGCACAACAGTGACAGCACAGAGCATCACACCCTGGGACGTCCCAGGCTGTCTTGTGGATGGATGGCCAAATTTCCTGACACAAAACCCAGGACCCATATGCCTATGGCTGCTGTTCTTCTTGGAAGGCTAAATATTTTTGCTGTTCTGTACAGCACCAGGCAGGATGAACCTCCCTCCTACTGCATGTACCAAAAGTCACACGGAAAAGCGAGCAGTGTCACAGTCTGTATCAATGCCCTTTAAAAACTGTATTTAGTAAGAGGCTACAGGCTGTGTGTGGAAGCTGTGAGCATTTAACAGTGAGCAAATCCACTGTTTACCCAAGGCTGTTTTCCTTGTGGTTGTTTCTTTTTTGCAGCAGCATGCGTGCATGCCCTTGGTGTTTACTGTCAGCAATTTTCAATATGCTGACATGGCTAAAGTGACCACAAAGCCAAAGCAAGCAGGCAAAGAGGATAAGCACAAGTAGAACTGTCAGGAGGCACAGACTCCAACTTTGCAACCCTGCAGAGGAAAGGACCAAGGTAATCCAGCTCTCATGGAGAAGAACTGGATCCCTGTGTCACAATGCTCATAACTTGTGTGAGGGAGGGAAGAGCCCAGCAGGACAGATCCCAGCACCTCCCTGTCCTCTGAGGCTGTGTCTGGAGAATCAATAGCTTTCCCGAGCAGGGTCTGACATCCCAGCCCACAGGATCAGTTCAGAGCCATGATGTCTCAGCTACTCTGCTGCAAACTCCTTGCAATCCCAGCAGTGATTTAAGAGCTGTCCTGAGAGCAGAGCCATGATCTCTCCTCACTGGAGGCAAGATCTGAGCTCCCTCAAAGTGACATTCAGTCTTTTTCTTGGGCTGTGGCACAACCACCGTCTTCTGCTTACACATACAGCTTCAGATGAAATAATACAAACTAATTCCACCATGGAATTAAAGGGACAGAGGGAGGTCTTTAAAAAATACCTGGACCTGATAAAATAGCTGCCCCCAGCAAACATTCGGCCCATACAGCACCCTCATACAAGTGCTGGAGGGCTGGAAACAAGCTTGTGTTCATTCATTTAAAAAAAATATGTATTTTCCAAGGCCAGTAATTGTATGAAATTTTTCAGGTTTAAAATTTTCCACCCTCACAGCTGTTTTCAGTCCAAGATATCAAAAAGATAGACATAACAATGATTAACATTGTCCATTTTCCTTTGTCCCAGGACTTGCAGATTTGGAGCAACTTCTGTGCACATATGTACCAGAGGAGAAAATAATTATTTTTATTAATGTCCTCCATAATTATGGAGAGTAGAATTATTTATGTAGCAAAACATACCCACAAATTCTACTAAAATACACAGAGAATCTTTTTGAGGAACATCTGCATCAATGGCAAAGGGAAAGAAAAATGAGAAATGCTGGGTTCATGAAGACTCCCCTATATTACTTCAGGCATTAGTCCAGTAAAGTATATGACTATAGCCCACTTTGTAGTGGGCAGGGATAGGTGAGTTCTCCAGAGAGCTACTCGGATCCTCTAATTTAGTTCCTGCTCCAGAAATGCCTCTGGCACCCATCAAAACAGCCAGGATCTACCTGGTTTTGACTGATCAGCACAGCAGTTGTGTTCTTTACTGCTTTGTTGGCTCAGTCTCTTTCTTATCCCTTCCTAAACTGCAGTAAAAACATTTCCCCAAACTGAAGCCAGCAGGGCAACACAATTACGATAAGACTCGCAAAATATAATCATTTGCATATCCGTGACTGACACAGAAGATCATTAATTAGGCATTCTGAGTATATGTATATATGTATAAATTAGCATCTATTCATCATTTAGACTGTAATAGGTTTTTTTATATCTGAATATTAACTATGTAGGAAAATTACTAAGTTTTCCATGGAAGGGCATCCAACAAGAAATTTCATCAGCAAAAATAAAATGAGAATTACAAAAATAATCAAAATAGTGGAGTGAACACTGAAGAATCTGACCAGATCAGTGCCTGTCCCTGCTCTGCTCCACCTCACTTGTTGCAAGCTCTCTGCTACCCAAGCACATGCATCCCCAACAATTCTTTATGGTGGGAGCATTTCAGCAGTACTATTTTTGACTGAATTTAAAAGGCAATGTAAAAACCTTCAGGATTTCACACATCTGTTCTCCACAATCCCTACACCTCATTAAGATTAAAGAGGACACAGACTGAGAGCAGAGCTTCTAACTTCACCGCCAGCTAGCAGAGCTCCCAAAGACACACATCTTGCACCAGTGCAGACTAATTCTAACTGGGGAGAATAATTAGAAGGAAAGAGGACTTTTAAATTTTTAAAAAAGCTGGATGTAACCTCTTTGCAGGGAGTAAAAGACACTTCAAAGACTGCACTTTCGCAAGTGAAAGAAATCTGGTGACTTTGGAAGTGTGAAATGACAGCTCGAAAATTACCAAAGCTTACAGCCCTTGAACAGAAATAAACAAGGCAGGAATGTTGGTAGCATTTATAGGCAAGACAGAAACTAATGAAGATATAACTGCCAATAATAATATTAACAAAGTTTGCTCAGAGCTATAAAATGCACAAATGGTAGACCAAAAAGAAGATAACAAGGAGGTGTCAGGTGGCAAAAGCAGAAGCAGCTGCTTTGCTGTGTGAAAAAACCCTTTCCAAGCATCTGGCCAGTACTTTCAAGAACACTGATGCTTACAGTCAACCAGTGACACTGAAAACCAATCGAGAAACAGAAAATGAACAGAAACAGCATCCTCCAAAGGGTAGATATTTATCTAGCAGAAAATGAACTTCATAACATGGAAGTTCTTACTGGGCTACCTATATGGGATCGTATTAGTAAACACAGAAAATGGAAAGCACACTAGCAAAAGAGCAAAGTGGGAAACCTCTGTTTTCTTTTGTTATTTTTCTGCTTCCAAAGTAGGGATCACTGACTGTTCCTTGTCCAGCACAGTGGTGGCTCTTATGTGTAACAGTTAGGAGCTGCCATCCCAGCACCTTCTGCATTGGTAGAGATGGAAAATCCATTATCACATTATGTAATTTAGTTCTGTGTGATATCATTGAGAGCAGTGCAACTGTGTGACTGACACTTAAGTTATTTAAGCTGGACAATGAAATTGAGTGTCTGGGAAGAAAAAAAAAATGAAAAAAAGGAAAGTAATTTAAAGACTATCTGATTTTTTTTTAATGCAGGTTTCTTTGTGATTCAAGTTTCCTGAATTCAGCTAAATTTAGATTCAGGGATAGCAAGCACAAAGTATGTACCCTTACAAGCCCTCCTCATTCCTCCTACTCTTTGACTTCATCAGTGTGCGTGCCCACTGACCTTACTCAGCATCTCTGCCCTACCCTATTGTTACTATGATATCACCTTTAAAATGTCCATTACAATACTGCAAACACACTGAAGCACATACACACACATATCCAACAGAAGCAAAACTGGTAGCAGCATTTAGTGGTCTAGGTTTCTTCTCTTCAACATAAAAGGAAAAAAAAATAAATGTAGGAAAGAAACTCTGGCTTAATTTTCTGCCTTTCTGCAAATGCAAATCTGTGTGTCATACACCATCTCTGCATTTGGGGTTGTTTTTAGCTCTCAAGCTCCAGGTCTGATCTAGACAGTTGTGGAGCACTGACAGCTCCCACTAAACACACACAAGAATGACTCCAGCTTTGCCAGAATTAAGCAGGGGATGGGTACCACTTTCTAAGGGCCCTTCAAAACAAACAGAAAGAGCTTGTGATTTTCTGCATGCCAGCTTTTGAGTGCATGCCTGCTGAGCATGATCCCTAAAATTACATGGCTTATGAAGGCAGGGAAAAGACAGGTCACAGCTACGTCTTGGGGTCAAACAAAGCTGCACTGAGTGATGTGCGGGTGAAGGTCATAGAGTATCACAGATAAATAACAGCATATAGACAAGCAAAGATCATTTCTCCTGGTGTCAAGGCATCAATTCTAACCACCAAAACTAAGAGGATCATTTACTGTGCCAAGAAAATCCACCCACCAATCCAGACTAATACCTACCAGGCAACAAGCCATAGGAACCACACAAATAAACCAGAGAATTCAACTATGTAGCAAAATGAAAATTGATGAGGTAAACAGGCATAACTTAGACCAGGTGGGTCTTTTCAAATGTCATGATTAAATATGAACAGAACAGGTAAGAGTAGTCTGCAGCTCAAAGTCGATTTAGAGAAGTGGAAGGTTCCTGTTTCAGCCTTTAATGAAAGAGCAAAGGCAAGTCCAGCTCATGGCCTGCAGATTTTATCACAAGAACCCGCTCTGCGGTGCTTAAGAAGCTGCTAATGATCAGGTTGAATGGGCGTGAATCCCTGAAGGAAGGATCCTTCAAAGATAGAACAAAAATCTATGAGGCTTTGACAAAAATAAAGTGCCTTCTGACAGTTTGGGACAAAACCATCTCTGAAAGCTGAACATAATTAAGGCATTTATTTCAAACTCTTGTATCATCCACTGGCTATAGGAAAGGGATTACTTCTTGAAAAAGACTGTTCTGGCAAGACGATGAGTGTCAAAAGGGTAAAAAAACTCTATCAACATTTACATGGAAGATATGTATCACCTGTGGTGTGCCAGGCCACGGTTTTTCCTTTTTTTTTTTTCCCTTTTCTTTTTGGACAATGCTCTCAGGCACATGATTGTTTTGGTTGTCCTGTCCAAGGCTAGGAGTTAAGACTTGATCCTTGTGGGTCCCTTCCAATTCAGGATCTTGTACAATTGTTCTATGATTTTCCTCAGGGACTATTAAACCATTCTCACTGCTGCAGCAAGCCTCCTTCAAGAGTTTGGGACAGACTCTACTCCAGGCCAAAGGAGTTGTCTCAATGGCCCACCACAGCCCAGAGCTCATTCACAGCAGAAAGCCTACGGTGCATGAACTCTTCTGGGAGACATCATCCTGAGAAAGAAAACATACCAAAAGAAAAGAAAAGGGAACCACCTCCATGGGTCCAGTGGTATCAGGGGGGAAGGTTACCCAAAGGCTGAAAAAAGAAGAAACAACCCATCTGTCTGCTTGCTTGCTGGCTCTTGCCAAGTACCCTTTTGTGAGCCTCAAAAACCTGAATTTACCAGAATCCTGCTCTAGCTAAAGCAACACTAGTTATACAACTTGATCTTAATTGAAATATTTGGTGCCTGCTGATATGTTCAAACAAATTCACCAGATCTTGATTATGCGCTGGCAATTAAAGCCATTAAGTCAGTAGACAGACAGCAGGTTATTTCATTGCTATTTGACAAAGCCAGCCAACGTTCTTTCCCCCTGTCTATGTGACAGCACTGTAATTAGCAGTAATCAAATACTATTTGTGCAAGGTGTTAGGAGTCTGCTTCCTTAGCTAGCAAGATACCTCTGCCAATTGCAGAACACAGAAACCTACCTCTGGTCAGGCCTTGCACAAGGTAGAATAAGGGGAAGAAAACAATGAAACAGGATGAACAAAGGATTATTGCTTATTTCAGGCTGAGGGAGTTCTTGAAAGCAGGATTAAAAATGAAGAACTTGCTTTTTATTTCTGCAAGCTATATATTAAAAATAAGTTAAGCTAAATTACAAAACCATGATCAAGGAATATTGCAAAATACAATAATAATTAAAATTATATTTAGCATTTATGTATTCCCTGCTTGAGGAATGCATGCAACTTCTATTAGATTAATGGGTGTTCCATTCATGCATCAAGTAGAGACTAAAGCCTAATAGTGCATTACATTTTCAAAGTGCTCTACAAACATTACCTAATTAATCCTCATCACCACCCTGCATGGTAGGTAAGGGATACATGAAGTGTATGTCTGAGCAAGCCCAAGAGCAAGACAGCACCACTCTGTGCTCTTCAACACAGACCAGAAATTAATCACATTTATGCTGCACCAAATCCAGATGCATTCTACAAGAGCAAGAGAAGGACCCATGGTGAGCCAAGTTCACTGAAGCCAGCAAGAAAAGAAGCAAATTACAGCTCTCTCTCTCTTTTCCCTCCTTCCCTGGCTCTGGTGGGCCACTCGTGACAAGCACAAAGTATTAATGCCTACTGCTTCCCATTTGAATTTCTGCTGGGGGGAGAGAGCTCTTGAACCCTGGGAAGAGAAAGGAAAAGATCCATAGGAGCCTCATCACTGCAGACTTCTCCTCTGTCAGTGTCACTCCCTTTGATATCTTGATCTTCCCTGCTTTCTGCTACTATTCTTCCTGGCAGGCTTTCTGCCTTCAAAACCTTTAGCTAAGTCTGTATATCAAAGCTGCAACAGGACCTCAGGAGGAGAAGCTCGGCCCACAATTTGGGTATTCCGATTACAACACCTGAGTGATTTCCCTTTAAATAGTAATCTAGCAGTGAACATTTCCCTGGTGAAGAGACACTGCATTCTGAGCACCCATTCTCAACAGGCCTTAGGCTGCTGTAACTTCCCAAGCAGAAAACTACTTAGATGCCATGTAACGAAGTCCCAGGACATATATGCTCAAAGAGCATTTTATAACTATAACAAGACTACACAGCAGTACATTGTGAGAGGGGGGTGTGCACTTGGAGACACAGTTTAGCAAAAAACACAGCAGTGCTACATTAACAATTAGAGTCAATGATCACAGAGATCTTTTCAAACCTGACTGATTCTATGACAAATGTTACATCAGCAGGGATAAAGGGAAAGCAGATCAGGTAAGTACTGAAAGCTGCACCATTCCCATCACTATTCTGCTTTCCAAAACTCACTCAGCCCAGTACATACCATAGTGACATGGTGCAGCAGCAGGTGCCCTGGCAAACTAACACAAAGACATTAACCATGGTCAAGTTTTCCCCAAAGTCTTGGAAGCTCGGTGTCAGAGCTGAGGCCACAGATGAAATCCATGGGTCTTTGAAAAGATGGTCTTCTCCATGGAGGGAGGCTGAGATCAACCTTCCTCTCTGCACATGTGACCCTGATCTCAGCAGCAGTCAGGGGCAGTTTTCCATGGCTGAACTTGCCTGCAAAGTGACGTGTGCCATTTACAAGCCCAGAGCAGATGGGTGCTCAGGGAGAAGCACGAGGAGGAACAAAAACTCACGTGCAAGAAAGATGCTCTTAAAACTGTGCTTTATCACCTTTTGGTGTCATATCAAACACATGAACAGACGGCATGAAATACGAGAAATTTTCTTTAAAGAATGATCAGATTTTTGTTTAAAAGTCATTCACATAAATTATAATTCATATGACAAATCTTCAGCTAGAGGTGGTGCTCAAAACTGGTTCACCCTGCCTGCTTTAGCATGTAGGGTTTGGGGTTTGGATGGCAACGGGAACTGTGGATGGCTCAGCTGGTGTGTTTGGTCTTTAAAGACAGAAACACATTTGAAACATTCTGTTTGCATTTGCCACAGGCTGCCTAGGAAGTTTACAGACACATATCCTAAGTACATATGTACTTGCATCACTTCATCATATCAACGAAGTTTCAACAAGACCATGTGTAAATCTGCTTAGAAAATGAACTTTCATGTGCCCTAGAGCTTCCTGGAGAACAAATGTACCACGGCACAAGGAAGAAACAGTAGTGACAACAGTGAAGCTCCTGATGCCTGGGATGGAAAACAGATATTTTGGCTTGAACAGAATTTTGGCTTGAACAACTGAAAATTGAATTGAACTTTCTGGGTAGTGCTTTTCTGTTTGTAAAAATCAGGTTATGACTTCACAAATTTGTGTGTTCTCAACTGCAGACAGTTGAACCCAATGTGGATTACAGTTGACTTTGTCTTTATTTAATGCGATTCAGAATCCTCTGTGGTAGCAAACACAGCCTTGCCTCAGATATGTGCCCCAGCACTGGCCAGTTTTACCTCAGGTGATAGAGCAGTGCCCCTCCTAACAAAAGGCAGGCACAAGTCTGCAGGAGGTAACATTAACTTTGTTCTGCATTGGAACTAAGAACTTGTGTGTTATTTTTAGCTGGTTTTCTTTCAAGGAGGAAAAGACTTTCCCAAGATCTTGGTGAGGCATCCCCCCTAAGCATAGGGAACAGAAGGGCAGCCTCCTAACCCTGGAAGCTTTATTACATGCTCAAAAGCTTGCTGTGAGCTCTGCCCTTACAGCTCTCAGTTTTAGGGACAAGTGTTTGCAGCAGCTTACTGCAGCCTCCCCACCCCAGCCAGACCAGGGGATTCACCTCCCCTTTCCCGAGTAAATGAAACAATCCCTGCACACAACTCCTGCGATGCCAACTTCACACTGCCCTGTCTTGGCAAAATGAAGGCAGCTAAAAGAAATTTCTTGCACACCTTCCCTAAACCTACTGTTAGCCATGGAGAGAGAGAGAACGGCACAGAGGAATGAGGCTGTGAGAAACCAGTCTCATCTCAAAGAAGCCCTCCCTCTTGGCTAGCAAATATTCAGCAAATATTGTGACCATTTAATTTCTATTCTCTCCCTTCCCCTCAGTCAATAACGATATAATTTCCATAGATGTTGAGGAAATATTCTCTGATGAGCTGAAATTCAGCATAGACAAATGCAAGGTAATGTGCTTAAAGAACTGTGGTTTCCTCATGTCTGCTGATGGATGTTATCTTAACTCCAACTGCCCTGGAAAATTCTTCAGCATCACTGTAGGCAGCCGAATGAAAACACCTACTCTACACAGAAGGACAAAGAAGCAGCAAAGAAACAAAACAAGAGGATGGGAGAATGTGTTAATACAAGGAAATTGAAAAAAAAAAGTAAAGGGGTAAGTAAAGCTTTCATGAACACTCCCCACTCAAATACTTGCTGCCCATTTCAAAAAGGATACATGTTATTACAGGCATGGAGAAGTTTCCATCTGAGGAAGGATTTTAGAGAATTCAGGTCAGGACTGATGTGATAAAAACTGTGTCAAATAATACATGCTTTAAGGAAGGTCTAGCTCCCTTTTTCTTAGTATTTTCCTAAACAGAAATGTTCCAGAGACAGAGAGAGGGCCCTGCTTCCAGAGACAGAGAGAGAGCCCTGCTTCCAGAGATAGAGAGAGGGCCCTGCTTCCAGAGACAGAGAGAGAGAGCCCTGCTTCCAGAGACAGAGAGAGAGGGCCCTGCTTAGAGACAGAGAGAGAGCCCTGCTTCCAGAGACAGAGAGAGAGCCCTGCTTCCAGAGACAGAGAGAGAGCCCTGCTTCCAGAGACAGAGAGAGAGCCCTGCTTCCAGAGATAGAGAGAGGGCCCTGCTTCCAGAGACAGAGAGAGAGAGCCCTGCTTCCAGAGATAGAGAGAGGGCCCTGCTTCCAGAGACAGAGAGAGAGAGCCCTGCTTCCAGAGATAGAGAGAGGGCCCTGCTTCCAGAGACAGAGAGAGAGAGCCCTGCTTCCAGAGATAGAGAGAGGGCCCTGCTTCCAGAGACAGAGAGAGAGAGCCCTGCTTCCAGAGACAGAGAGAG
>NW_005054453.1:361700-418584 GCF_000277835.1 Geospiza fortis
CCCTGAGTGAACAAAAAAGATCTCAGGTGACAAGCTGACCAAAACCCCATGCCCCGTCTCCCTGTGCTGTTGATAGGAGGGAGGGAAGGGCTGGGTGGGGAAAAGAGTGTTTTAAAGGCATGTTTTACCTCTCATTGTCCTCTTGACTCTGTTAACAATAAATTTACTTTATACCTTTAAATTTGAACCCATTTTGTCCTTAGAGTGTTTTCTCCCAGTCCTCATGTCAGTTCACAAATGCCTTGTTAATTTTTTTCCGCTCTCCTCTGCCCAGCTGAGAGCAAGAGAGGGTGAGCAAACAGCCTCTCTGGGTGCCTGGTGTTTGGCCAGTGTCAGACTACGACAGAAGGCCTCACTATAGAATCTCTTGGGACTTCCAAAGTGCCTATGCAAGCTGAGCACCCAGTTCCTTCTGAAATCCACGGCAATTATGTGCTGAGATCCCACAATGCTGTTGACCACCCCCTCTTTACCCCCAAACACAAACCCACATCCTCAAACATCTAAAGCTATAGGGTCAGAGAAAAGCAGCAACAGAGCCTGGGGAACCAGACAGCTCTGAAAGTAGGAGAGTCCAGCTCAGCATGGGCTCTGGATGGTCAGTGGAGGAGAGGAGGGACAAGTCTCTGCCTCAAGCCACTGTACATTACAAACTTGGCTGGATCCCCTCAGCAAATCCTGTTCCAGGGCTCTGCCCACTACTGGAATGGCTGGAAAGGCAGGGGCCCCAGTCCAACTCCGAGGACAGCCCTCCTCTTTGGTATGCCACACAGCTTGTTTGGGATGAATGTGGCACATCCACGTCCCCAGGTTCACAAGCAACATGACAGACTTCTGATCAAAGCCAGGATGGAGTTGCATCAGATATGACTCTGACTTGGTTTTCAAAAAGGCCTAATTCTGCTCTCACTTGAACTTTTCACTAATGCAAATGAATTAAATCCAGCTATATGCTAATACCGCTAAGAATACAATTCAGAAATCACAGAAGGCTATTTTCAGGATTTTCTTTTATTTCATGAAAGACCCTTAACTCCCCTAGTCTTTCAAAGTAAGCCAAAACATTCAGATGTTGCTGGTACAAACTGCGTCATACAAGACACAGACATAAAGAGTAAAACAAGTGCTATAATTTAACATTCAAGCAGTCACTGCACAGCCTCTATGTATTGTTGCAAATGAACAAAAGTTTAGAATTGACTACTCTTTCCAGAGGAAAGGACAGCCCGGCACCTCCCCACCATGTCCCCCCTGCCCCCCTGGCTTTCTGTCCTGTTTTTGTTTTTCAAATTGCATAAACCAGTCTCACGGTTTGTGCAATTACAACAAGAATGTATAAATGGAGCTGCTTGGCCTAGGGAATTTCTCCTACCACAAAGAAGTCCAAACCACTGATACTTGCTTGCTTGTTTGCTTTAAATGTTACTGATGGCTTCCTGTCACAAACCCTTTCTATCTTTTGCCCAATTAGTCGTGTACAGAGTTCCCCAGCTCCCCTCTGAACCCCAGCACTTTCAGGTCTGAGCTGACCACAGGAACACATGCAGGACAGTCTCGTTCTGCTAAGTCAGTGACCCTTTGCCATCAGTCAGGGCTGCTCCTGCCAAGCTGAGCACTTTGCCTTTTGCCTGCCCTTCTAGCTCAGGTTCTCAGTCAACCAAAACTTTCCCTCCATCTCATAAAGGGCTCCAGAAAGATGGAAGTCTAAGTTCAGGTCTCTGAGGAAAGAAGCCAATTAACCCTCCCAGTGGACAGAAAGCAGGTTAGCAGACCTGGGCTCCCTGGTTGCAGTGCCTGAGCACGTACAAGGGAGGGAAACTCATCTCCTGTCCCTCTGCATGACATTTGGCTCATCAGGAGTGCCCAAGCTGCCCAGAACACAGCCCTCCCCATGCACACTGAGGGCATTTCAGGAGCATGCAGGAGCCATGTACACAGCCCACAGGGGACTCTGACAGGATCTGTACAGGCTGTCTGAGCAGAAGGAGAGGTGATGCTGCCACCAGCACATACCAAATTCTCCTTGAGACCCAAGACTGTGCTGTGGGGACAGAGGCTTCCATTACTGCGGGCACAGGGGGTGGCAAGAAGCACAAGAGCGACTCTTCTGCTGTGACAATATCCTGTCCTGTGTGACTGCAGTCACTGTGTTGTTCTTTCCCTTGCACCGGGAGTGAGAGCAGTCCGTACTGCTCACTGTTCTCCAGGATTTGCAAGCAGAAAATTCCAAGCACTCTCTTTTTCTCCCCCTGCCTTCCCATCTCCCTCCCTCCCTTGCATTTACACACACAGAGCAGACATCCCCTCCTCCTTTCCATGTATCCTGGGTGCCTGCATGGAGCTGGGGAGCACATCTGCACCGCAAGCCACACCTGCTCATCACACCAGGCTCTGCTCTGACTCACGGCAAAGAAAGTTTCAGTTCAGGGGGTGGGAGGTGAAGAGATGAAAAATATTTGGCAAAGTAATGGGATTACCATCAGCAGTACTGTGTAAATCATTGTCTTGCAGGTGTCTTTTTCTACTCACACCAGCTTAAAGTAATAAACCAAAGCATAAACAAGACAGCTCCCCCAGCACGAGTTACATTACAGTAACACAACTCCCAGGGCAGCCCCAGCATCAGTCTGTTCCTGTCCTAATGCAGAGTTGCAAAATTTTACTCATCCACTCAAGGCAAGTCATATTTTGATGGACAAGTGAAATAAGTAGATTTTTCATTATGCGTCCCACTAAAAGGCTGACAAATAAATCTTCCTACAGTTATCTTCCATAGTAGTTTTGCTGCTCAGTGTCAGGAATATTTAACAGGTATTTAAATGCATTTGTTTGTGTTCATATAGAATTGCCTTTTTGCACAACAATGAAAAGTCCAAGTTTTTGTCTCAGGCATAGTTCATCTACTGATGTGTCCTATTTAGGAAGAGCAAACTTATTCCAAAGGCAAGTAATGGGACAGTATCAGTGAAACCACCAACATTTCTTAGAACACCCTGCATTCATCTGCTCTTCTGGTGGAAATAAAAAAAAAAGGGGCGGGGGGGAACTGCTATCAAAGAAAAACAAGAGACTGTGTTCTCACTCCTCTATCTCCAGTGTGCATTTGGCATTCACAAAGATCACTGTACAACACAGTTCACAAGAAACTTTAAAAGGCAAGCCCACTATTTACATAAATGAATTTGTCATTTCCAGCAAAATACATCCTAATGACTGAAATTCTTTCTTGGTCATGCTGTAGAACAAAAGTATTTCTGAAAGGTTCTTCAGTTTTCTGTGCCTTCCTGTTTATAGACAGACAAAACTCTTTCAGAGCTGGAACACAGTAAATTACTGCTTCAGATACTGTGATTTTCCTCTGCTCCCAGTTATGCACCTTAATATCAGCTGTAACCTAGGTGTAGTCAGATTCCAAAGGCCTACATCCTTTTAGAATCTGAAATGCAGGGTTTTTTCACCTAAAAATAAAAATCCATCTATTCAATTTGATTCTCTAGGATTCTCTAGTCCTGCCATCCAAGTACATATTTTGCTACCAAAACAGAATTAGTCAAAATAAAAATCTGCTCCAGTGGTTTACTACCATGCCAAGATTATTTTTTTATCCAGCTGCTTCAGAGAATAAAGAGCATAAGGAGGATTTAAGCACAAAACAAGCATAGTCTCTCTGTTGCTAGCGGCAAGGAAAAGAAAACAGGCAGCAAATGTGCTGCCTAAATACAGTGTGGGATGGGCTCCCTTGGTGCAGATCTGTGCACTCACACAAAGGCATCTGCCAGCAGAGCTAGCACAGGCACTGGCCAAGGGCTATTTCAGAAGTGCACTTACGGAGCACTTCCTCAAACCAAGCTGAAAGCCTCGGACAAGGACTCTCAGGCTGGCACGTCCACGAGCACACGGCAGCTCTAGCAGCAGGGCCCAGTGTGACGCCCCAGCCTGAGGCCGGGTGCCAGCGTCATTCTGTCACTCCATGGCCGCCCTTGGGCTGGGCGCAATCCTCCCGGTGTCCCGCTGGGTGCCCTGCTGCCACCTGCCACTGCAGCTTTGTAATTTATAATTAGTGTTATGGGGCCTGAAAAATTGACTGGAGAGGGAGGCCCAGTCCAAATGAATTGTCAAATTTATGCTGCAGCACAAAGTTTTCATGGTGAAGAAATAATCTATTACGATATCTAGTGAATAATGGACCACGGTTATCATTAGTTTGTCATTTGTTTCCTATTTTAAATAATTGTTTACTGTAATTACACTTCTTAATGATTGAATGTCTGCATCTTTGGTTTTCCTAAATATTGTAGGTAACCTTTATTGTAATAAATTATAATTGCTAGTGCAAAATAAATGCTTAGATTTTAGAAGTAATAGAAATCTTGTACTGATGATAAATACGTGAAAAATATACTACATGCATATTCTAAAGGGTACTCCATTTGTTCATAAAGAGGTTTCAATGTCAGCTACATCCCCCAACACTCTCTTTTGCAGACCCAATGCAGGGCCATTTTCTACTTGAATTTCTTAATTCTTTCATCCAAACTATTATTCAACAACAGAAGCATTGCTAGCTGGCTTAGAAGCTTTTACAAATCATTCTCCTACCTTGAACACATAATATGATAATGTAAAAATTTTCGTTGGATAATGCCTGGCCACCAGGAAGCCCCTCCACACCCTGGGCCAGCCTGCATGGCCGAGTTTAACCTGCCTTCACTGCGTGCTTGGAAAAGGAGAAATTAAAAAAGAAAAAGACAGGATTGTGCTGCCTCCATTTCGAGAGCATAGTATCAGAATGAACTTCAGAAAAACTCCCCCGGGACTGCTCAGACTAGGGAAAACATGCTGTTTCCAGTGAACTGCCTTCATTGCATTGATTATCACACTTTACTGCCAATATAGAAGCATTTAGTCCCTCTCACGCAACGCCAGCAGGCCAAGAAATGTTACAAACTGAAACGCCGTTGCAAACATGGCTTTTCTAGGCAGGTTGTAAATGAGCCCGAGATAAAAGAAGCTCTATTTTGTTACTAGACTTGAGCTGAGGGTTATTTGTAGGGAGGTATAATGTCTTTAATGCCACCATTTATCGCTCATTTACATGTAGAGTGTAAACATCCAGCCTCTGACCTGGGTGCAAAGATACAAATTTCAGTGCTTAACTGCAGGCATGTGAAAAGCACGTTAAAAATGCTCTCCTCCTTCTTGTTCCATCGGCTCTTGGGTTGAAAGAAGGTGGTGACTGCAAGGATTGATTAATCATATTAATTTGAGTTACATGCCAAGATGCTCTGTGCAAAATTCTGCATTGCTTTAATTCCCTACGATTTTAAATGTAACTACTTTAGACAAAGTCAATCAATATCTTTTCTGCCTGTATTAAGATGTTTTGTTCTTGGAAGGCTCCTGATTTGTATCACAGACTCATGGCTGAGAGTGAGCCTGATGGGGCCACAACCAGTAATGACTTAAATGTTTTGGATATTCGCAGTCCCTAAATTACAAGGCAATTTTCACAAATACTTTAAATGGAAAGAGCGTGGGTTTAGATTAGAAGTTAGGAAGAAACTCTTTGCTGTGAAGGTGATGAGCAGAACAACAGTTTGCCCAGAGAAGTTGTGGATGTCCCATCCCTGGAAGTGTTGAAGGCCAGGCTGGATGGGGCTCTGAGCAGCCTGGTCTAGTGGGAAGTGTTCCGGCCGTGACAGGAGTGTTGGGAAGAGGTGGTCTTTAAGGGCCCTGCTAATCCAAACCATTCTATGATTCTATGAAGGACAGGGCCCTGGGGCTTCACCCCTGCCAGCGCTATCTGGCAGAGGAAGAAGCTGGCTGAGCAGGTAAGTGACTAATGACCTGCATCTCTCCTCCCTTGTCCTCCTGCAGCCTGTAATGCCGGCTGCACGGCTCCCTTTTAGGCAATGTTCACACATCCAAACTGCTGCAAGAAATGAAAACCCTGCGCGTTTATAAAGGTGCTTCCTGCATGAGTTTGCTCTGTCCCTCTGTTCTTGTGAAGATCACGGCTGCAATATAAAATATATGATTTTTAACTGTTCGGGGATTATTCTGCCAGGGCTGGCTGCAAATAAATTAAAGGAGGGCTTGAAAGAATGAAGAAAAGCCTTCTCTTCCTTAGAGCCTGCAGCTGAAGCAAAAGAAGAAAGACTGCTCCTTCTTCCCCCCATTCCCAACATATGCATTCCTGTCTCTACAGGTCCTAGGATGTGATGTTCATGTTCCAGTAATGAAGATCACACACCATCAGGGACTGAAATGTTTCATGCCTTAAACATGGTTATGAAGGAGTTTTGCCCATTATAGCAAAAACTGCATAAAGAAGCTACAACCACAGAAGCCCACCCCTCCTTCAAGATTCCTGACTGGAACTTTGGACTGTGAGTTAAGCCACCCAGATAAGATAAAGGCAACACTATTGTTCGATCATCTCAGGTCTAGGGAGAAATAAACAAGGCTGAAGGAAAGGAATGCATCCACAAGAGAACCAAACACAGCAGAGAATCATCCCTGGCTGGGTTTGGGGGGGAGGAGACCACAGCCCACAGAGGCCAAATTTGCACAGATAACCCTACCCCCCCAATCTCCCTCCCCTCCCTGCGACCAAGGGTGGGGGGAGGAGGTTTCAGATGTGTGTGTGGCATAACCTCTGGTCAGAGGCAGTGAACACCCATCCTCCCTCACACAAACTAGCCCGGCTGTGAAACCCCCAGTCCCACAGGCCACATCCATGGGCAGCTGAGGGGATGTTCTAATCTATCAAAGGCCACCAGAGCACTCCCCAGACTCATTGCTGAGGCCTTGCACCACAGCCCTGCGCATGATGCAGAGTGATGCACAAGATCCAGAGTCTGCTGCAAGAGACTCTCAAACTGCTTTCCTCTGGGCGAGGTACCTGGACATTCCCACCTGGCTTGGGCATGTATTAATCCATTCTGTGCTTCTCACAAGACCCTCACCACCAAGAAGACCAGCTGGAGAGGATCATCAGGATGTCAGTGGGACCCATGGAGTGGTGATATTTTCTTTATTCTGTCTCTGTTACTCTCTTTCTGCCCCCCCACCTCTTTTCTTTTTCTTTCTCTTCCTTCTTCTCTCTCTCTCTCACCCTCTCACCCTCTCATATTTTCTATTAAATAAAATCCATACTATTGACTTTGGCATATGGTCTCTTTTGCACCTTAATTCAGACACAGGCATTTCTAACAACTTAAAAAACCCGACTGTAACATGCACGTCTTCATAGCAAGCACTGGCCCAGGAGCTGATGTGGACCTAAGTGATGAACATCCACAAAAGCATTTTGACTGATGAGCCTTTTTCTCATTAAAAACTTCAGCCAGTGAGGAAACCCAGCAGCGCTGAAGCTGCCTTCACATCGTCATGCCGCTGCTGCAAGCCCTAAAGCTGAGGCTATGGAAGAGTTAGGAACATCCAGTCCCACCCAAGGGAAGCTATACTGCACTTGGCACCAATGCCAGCCAGTGGGCTGGTGCTAAGGCCTCTGAACCCATGGATCAGCATCCTAGGCCTGTTTCTCTGATTCCCTGGCTCTCCAGTTCCTTGCCCCACGGCAGCAGTAATGTTCATGGAGCTGCTCAATGGACTGCACTAGAGTGCTCCCTGATTGAACTCACTGTCCCCCAAAACAGGAAAGTTTTCAGCTGAACTGCTCCTGACTCTGATCTTGTGAATGACAAACAGTGGGAATTAAAGTGAAGGGCAGGAGATGTGTAGAGGTGCCTATCTCACTTCCCCAAAGCCTCAAGCTGGATATAAGCAACATGAACAACCTTGACCTTAGCATACTCTTTGCCCCAGTACTTGAAGTATCAAACACAACAAATTTCTACCATTAGCTTTATTTAGAAACCACACTGCTCACTGCCAAAAGAAGAACTTCATCCTCATGGTCACACTGAGTTGGGTTCTATGGTATTATTTAAAGATAAATGACACAAACCAGCAGCTCGGCTCTGGATCAAATTACAAAACTGAGTTCCTGAAATTGTGCTTGGTCATTGTTTTTTGGTTTTTTCTTAAAGGCAGCAGGCATCTGCAGGGCCTCCCTGAGTGCACTGAACTGTGCACAAGTGCCTCACCAGCCAAGGACAGTTTCTTCTCTTGCCCTCCTTCCACAAGCAGTCTCACTGGTAGAAGTGGAATTGTTTGTTCAACTGCAGAGAATGCTCTTTGACAACAAATGTGTCCTTCAGTGTCAAAAAATCCCAAAACTAAAATGTATGACCTGAAGAGCTGGTAGGAAATTCTCTCCTTACAAGGATGTGGTGCATGGCAGAAACGGGGAGATTTGACATGGAGATGTCTGCCTATGATTTGAAAGGCATTTTCCAAGACTGACACTATACCAATTCCTGTGTGGATCGGGATCATTCCTGACTGAAGTTCCAGTCTAGGAGCCTCTGATACATTTCAAGCTCCTTCTTATTCAGGACAGCAAATTCACTACATGGTTAAACAAACGTGCACAGAGGCAGAGGACTGAGCAGGTTATAGCAAGAGACTTACTGCCCCAACTCATCTTTAAGAACTGACCTTGATCAAGGTCAAAAATCTTGGAAACACAGAGGAAAAACACAGTGTCAATGCCCCTATGGTGCCAGTTCTATGAATAAAGGACTCCAGTGTTCAGTGCTGTCATTTCTGTAGCAGTTATGAATACCAAAAATCTCAATTTATAAATAAAAAGCCCAAAGATGCCATAAGAATCCTCAAGTCTCTTAACAGTTCAAACAATTAAATGCTACCTTAACTTTAAAGGCTGTAATTGACTACTGGTTATTTAAAATTTATCTTCAAGCTCTGCTTTTAAAAAAATGGTTTTTCCTGTGAAAAATCAGTAATTCCATCCAAATCAAACACATGTTAAGAGACCTTGCCGTCTTCCACTGCAGTGCATTAGCAGAGATCCAGGTTGGCTTCCTCCCCCTTTTCTGCTCATTACCATCAGTTTTGAGAACTGATTAGCTGTGGTTGTTATTCATTAGTCACATCTCCAAAATCTGAATTATAAACATCCCTGTGAGGTCTTATCCTAATCAACCTATTTTGAGTCTTGCAATTAATACTAACACCAGAAAAATAATTGAACAGTGCACATTTAAAGACACCGCCCCCCTTCCCACAAAAATCCAGGCTTAGGTATGCATGAAAAGGAGGACTAAAAGGAGACCTACAAGCTGCCATTGCTGCTGCAAACCCCTGCAGCCAGTTCAGCTGGTTCACACAGGTGACATGACGGGCACACAGTAAATACGAGGCAGCCGTCAGTGACCTTGCTGATGGGGTCAGAGGTTGCACAGCTGATAGATCTCAGGAGGACAAGAACATGCAGGCATGACACATTAAGTGGCTGCCATTGGCTGTGTGCTTCCTCTGAGCACTCAGCTATGGGTGCTAATCAATGACTTGGGGCTGCTAATGACACTGATCAAATGCACTTAGCACTCACAGCTCCAGGGTTAGCGCCCACAGACAAGAGGGGACAAGAGGCTGCTACCAGAAAAATCCTCAAAGTCAACAAGCAAACCAGCTTGTTCCTTCTTTGCCACCCAGCTCAAAATGATAGAATAAATACTTGCTTAGGAGTAAGTGTGTGTTCTTTCCCATAAACAATACAACTGGGAAATGCTATGGCAATCTGTAGGGCAGCAGTTCATGTGGAGGGACCCCACGCTGCCTCAAGAACGATCTGTCACAGGAGATGAAGCGTATTGCCACCGTGCATGGGCTGCCAGAGGTGGGTGTAACAGGTCACCTGCCTCCTGACATTACTTCCCAGGCTTCACCTATGATTCAGGGTCATTTGGCCTCCTCATCACTATCAGCAGCTCAAGGTATTGATCTCTTCCCAACTTTTACAGCTAGGGAAAGGGAAAAGTTTGCCACAGCTTGCAGAGGAGTGTAAGACTGGGGCAAACATTTCTTAGGCTGTCTCAGGCATCCTAAACCACAACTGCTTTTAAGGATTAGGACAGGGGTGAAGGTTTGGGGTTTGCATTTTGATTTCTAGATAAGTAAGACCTTGTTCTACTGCTTTAACTGTAGAGGTTACTTATGCCTTATTCCTATACAGAAAAAGAATTCATTTCACAGAGATATAATGCCATGTTAGGAATAACTAAAATGATACCCTTAATTTTATGGGACTACACCATCCCTTTAAGGAGCTAAACCAAAAGTAATGCTCTGACAGAGGAAATCAGCTCTCTAATTGGCAATAAAAGCAGTATGTTAGACCAGACCTCATGTCCTGGATGGTCCTTTTCCCTCAGAACTGGAATTCTGGGCATATGACACCAAATTTTCATCCCTGGAGAACCAGCCTCCCTTCTGTTTTAGGGCAGACAGTCCCACAGCAGCACGGACTGACCTATGGATCTGTTAGCAAAATGGAACACACTCAAAAATGTCTTTACAACTACAATGTATTTAATCACCACAAGAAAAATAAATTTTGAAGAAATTACCAAACAGAACCATCTGAGGAGAATTTGTAGCAGCTAGGTCTGCAGATAATTCTGTACTCCCTAGGAACCCTTTCCCTGAATGCAGAAAAGTAACTGCAGAAAATGTCTTACTTTTCAAATAATTATAAACCATCAAATTAATACAGTGCAGATCTGTACCACTGAGCTGTTTTTGCAAACTGGGTGCCAAGATTCCTCCTCATCTGTTCTGGGGCTACCTCATCAGTGAGCAGCAGCCTGGGACATAAGGCAGTGTATTCCAAACCTGCCTGAACAGCAGGAGGGAGCTTCAACAGGCAGAAGGATTTTTAGCTAGAATTTGCTCATTGTGCGGAGAATGAAAAGAAGAATCCCCACCACAATGCACAGTGAGGAGAACTCTTAAGAAAGAAGCTTGTACTAAGAGCCCTGCTTAGGTACTAATTATTCATTACCAAAAAAGCAAAGTATGCCAGCAATGGCAGTTAATCCCTTCTTTCCCTCTCTTCCTGCAGAAAGTGGCACAGGAATCCTTCACAACTGCCAGTTCTAAAAAGTTTAGTTCTAGGGCTCAAGACACCCAAGAAGGGGTATCTTTTTTCCAGAAGGGAAAAAGCCATCTCCAAATGTTCCAGCCTTCCAGTAAGTGCTGCCTGAGGCCAACAAGTTCAAGACATAAAGTCAGTCTGCTGGGGAAAACCAAACCTGGTCTGCACAAAATGACCTCGTGCAGCACCAGGTTCAGCACAGGGTACCTACAACTCAAACAATCACATTCCTCCCTCCTACGACAGTGACAGCAAAGGGGGCTTGCCTTAGAAATCACAGGCAAAAGGGAGATTTTCTTGCTGCCTTCAAGGTATGGGAGGGTGTAGTCAGTCACTTAGTGGAGCACACAGTGGTAGACAGAAGGGCAAGACATTGATTTCAACACAGGAAATTGCAATTACGTATCAGCAAAAAGGTTTCCAGTGTGAGTGGAGCCAACCACTGGTGCAGGCTCCCCAGAGAAGCTGTGGAGTCTCCATCGCTGGGGATGCTCAAAGGCCAGGTGAATCCAGCCCTCCACGACCTGAAGCAGCTGGCACAGCTGTAAACACTGGCTGGGCTGGGCTGGATGACCCTCCAGAGCTGCAACTCCTTGGTCCTTATTCCACAATACAAGTTTTAAGGAAAGAACCTACATGGCTCTGGGCATTTCTTCTTGCTTTTAGCCACGGAATACAGCAGGATGGCACAGCGCTGGAAGGTGAGAACAGAGAAACAAGCACTCTCATCACATCAATTAATTATTTCAGTTGAGAATAATGAAGGCACAAGGGTATATTTTTTTCTGCTCTATCTGGACTGCACAGGTGTGGATACCTTCAGTTGTTACCGTGGATCCTGATATGTGGTTAGGGTTTGCAGGCACTCCCAAAACAAGCATGAGCTTGTGCCAGCTGGAAGGACGTTCATCAGGTGCTTTTTACTAACAGAGAATGCACTCACTCCAACATACCCTGTCACACACACACTCAAGGAAAACAAAACACAAAAACCAGAACGCCAAACAAACAACAGCTCTGTGCTCAATTAAAGTCTATTAAAAGGCAAAAAGCAGGGAAACAAATCCTATCCTTGTGAGAAGACATGAAACCAATGAGGAACGATTTCCCAGTGAGCCTGTTGGCCACAAAATTCTGAGAACACACCAGAGAGGCAGCTACTTTAATGCAACTTGCTAACGACATGCATTAAGTGATTCTTGCTCTTACTGCCTGCTCCATCTCAGGGGTCCTTTGAGCCAATTACTAGTAACCTGCTATTGCATTCCATTAAACAATTCAACTCTCAAAAAAATGCAATAAACCAATCCTTTCCTGTAACAGATTCAGTCTACGCATTCTCCTCGCTACTCCACATACCCAGGAAATATACAATACGAGAAACATCAGCATTTTCTCCACAGTATTAGGTGTATATAGTATAGAGATGCATATGTCAGAGCCTGATATGCCACAAATATTATCTTTGATAAACTGGTATTTTTAGCAAACATTTCAGAAACAATTCCTATAATTTTAAGTCCTCCAGAATATTCAGTTCACCAGGTCATTGCAATTCTCTCTTCCCTCATTCACCTGGATGCTCAAATGCAGCTCTCAGAGACGTGCCTCTCTTATCTTTCCCTGGGACTAGCAAACTGGTTTTGCATATTGAATCACTATTTGTTTCCATGGATGTCTCTGGGTTCCTCTGACAGCTTTATCTTACTGATGAGGATAGGTGTTTTTCCAAAAGCTACCGCCAGACATCACAGGATGGAGTTGGCAGAATCTGTCAGATATTACTCACATGGTCTGAGGGATCTGAAAGTCACAACTGATCATTTTGAAAACACAGTTGATACACAGCAGCTTTGTGTAGGTCCACTTCACCACCAGCACACAATCCCTTCCTGCCTTTTTCCTTCTCCTGGTCGCCATGGGAATTATTAATTTGAAAAACAAATTAGAAAGCAGCAGTGATATGACTTCTGTATTTCTGAAAATGAGATTGCTTTTCTTCTTCAGATTCTGCCACTACTCATGTCTAGAAACTTTTTGAAGCATAAAGGAAACAAACTATTTAATTGTTAGTTAATTATTTAAAGTTTAACTGGAATCTTGTCATGGTTTGGGGCTTCCATAGAGACTGCTTCTGCTGGCATCAGAATCTGACTCTGGAATGTTCACTACCAGCCACAGAGCCTGTGTGCAGGCTCATGCACACATATGTAATGCAGCATAGCTAAGCCTTGCTACCACACTTTGTCTCATGAGTGAGAAGATCAAGTGGCTGTGGCACTTGAAAACTGTCCAGGTATCCTTTCTAGCAAAGATAAACACAGTGCTCATATCAAACCTGCGCTGTTGGGAGCTGCACACTGACTGACGCCAGTACATTAACCTTATGTGTTCTCATAAGACACTGTCTAAATAATTCTTTCTAAAAAGAATTAAGCAAAATTATTCAAAATGCCTTCTCTTAGGTGTTTACAAGCAGTAGAAGTGTTCGTGTGCACACTTGTGAGCAGTGTGCCTGCAGTTTTGGCGTTACTGGGCAGCACTTTTGAACTGAAGATGAAAACTTCCTCCATTTAAAATGTATAGCCTTTGCTGAGGTTCATCTCAAACGTAGCACCATGCCACCTGCAGGGGTGTACACCCAGCCAGAACACACAGCCTCTTGTTCCCAACAAACATAAACGCCAAAGCAATCAAAACTGGAAACTGAGAAGCTGTTTCTCTTCTTGCATTGCCAGGAGTGCTTTTTGAAGCATGTTTTAGATCAGGCCAGCGTTGCTGAAACACCAACAACCTGCTCAGGCTGCTCTATAGCTGCTCCAAGGCTCAGGAGCCCCACAGCAGCACACACTGCAGTATTCCTGAGCTTCATGGATCTTTGCAGAACTGTCAGTTCATCTAGCACCATGGCATGTGTCATTTCCCAGAGGGAACCAGCCAGGATCCAAGCCAGCTCTAGGCCCGGTTCCTCTGAAGTGCTGCCCAAGACCCGGGTCAGACTGGGTGCTTCACCTCCCTCACTGCAGTCAGCGTAGCTAAGAGAGAGCAGGGCACGCATCCCTCCCTGTCTGCATCTCCCAGAGGATCTGCCACTGAGAGACACCAAGCTGTCCTTGCAAACAAGCAATTACTGGGACCTCAGGACCTTAGGCTGCAGAAGGCTCCTTGGCACGGCTGCAGCTTTAGAGGCATTTTTCCATAGGCCATGCTGGGATGCAGCCAGATCTTTAGAGGGTCCTGTAATTTCAATAATGAAATTAAAACCATAAATTAGCAGCTGTGGGACCAAAGGAAAAGAGATGTGGGGCTAAGTAATGCCTGCTCACATTTCTTCTTTATGACATCTCTCAATCTGCTAAATAAAAATCACACAATTCTTCATGATCAAGAATGCAAATCACAAACCCAGCTTCTTGATAAGGCAGCAAACATAAAACTGGGAGTCTTAAAGGGATATATATGGCTAAACAGAAAATATATCTTGTTCTAGAAAAATTACCTGAATGGACTGATTTCATCCATGTATCTAGTGTTTGCCGTGCTTAGTGGATTGGGACTGGTGTATTTAAACCAGCTAGAATCCACAGAAACATTTTTAACAAAGATAGTCAAAGTTAAAAAGCTATTTAAATATTAGACAGAACATTTTGGTCCCAGACAAGACTAGGATTCCTTTGAGAGATCTGGAAATATACACTGGTTAGGACCTCATTTCCACTGAAAAGAACAGAAGAGAAACAGGAAAGAAGGCCCTTCCTGCCTTCTGTGATTCTGACAAACCTTCCCTTGAATCACACATAAATTCTGTGGAGCCCAAGTCTTAAGATCAGCTTTTCATGCCTGGGGTTTATATGGAGGGCAAATTCTATATATGCCAAAGGCCTGAGAAACCAGGACTCATAGGAGATCAGAACATGTCTGGCCCCAACTCAGCTTTGCCATCAACCATAATTTAAATGTTAATGCAAAGAGTCAAAGTTCTTCATTAAGAAGTCAAACTTCTTAATTTCTAGATTCCAACTAATATGAATTTTAACTACTGATTTATAATCCCAAGTGTCCCTTCAACGAACAGGAGTGAAGAATGAAAACCAGATCTGCATCAAAGCCTTGCATAGAAAGAAAGCTGGAAGTGGCTGCTGTATAGCCACAGATTATATTACTAATGTGGTCTGCCAGTTTTACTGGAGCGCCATAGCTGAGGCTCAGTCACATCTGTGACACAGCTGAATTGCTGGGATACAATGGGTCCTGCAGCTAACAGCATTACTTCACACAACAAACAGACAGACAGACAGACAAACTCCTGTATTCCTAAAGTGATCATAAGGAGCTCCCATATATTTCACATGACCTGCATCTGCTTAGCCTGCTCTGAGGCAACATCACAAGCAACCAGCCTGGTTTGTGTCTTTGTGGTGGAAGGGACCAGACACTGCTTTGCAATAGGCACTTTCTGCTGCTCTCAAACGCTTGCCTGGCTTACGCTGCTATTCAACACAACAGCAACAGAGAGCAGGAAGGTTTTGTTCTTATTTTTAACAAGAGAGAACAAGATAGTCTAGGTAGCACAATCACAGCTACAGTGAGGACATGGGGCTGATAAAAAAGAAGTAGACTTAAGCACTGTGCCTAGCTTCCAAACTGGTGTCACAGAAACTCTTAACCCCAAACTTCATCTGTCAGTGCTGGAAACTGCACCCAGCGTGGCCAGGCTCAGGGACGTACCAGCTGCCTGGCATCCCCCCTGGCTCCATCATATCCAGGCTACCCCTTGTCTGCGAGCTCCCAAACCTGTTTCTGTTAAAACCACCCACCCTTAGGAAATACAGAACTCTTAACTAAGTTAACTGAAGCCAACTGATTATTAACTGAAGGAAGGGTTCCTGAGCTCAGCTCAGTCAGTTCCATCAGGACCTGGCAGCCCTTGGGAGCCAACCAGCCAAGGAGGCATTGCCAGGAGCACCCCAAGGAGATTTAGGTGTCTCCAGGGAGTGTGGTGAACAGGAACAAGCCAAAAAGGCATGACAGGTCAGCAAGGTAGGGCTCAGAATTTAGAGCCTCAGTCATCACCTAGCAGTGTGGAAGAGGACTAACCATGGTTTCAAATGGTCAGAAGCATCTATCAGAAGGAAGGTGATGACCCAGACAGCTCACATACCAACCTGCAGCTGTCCAGGTGTCCGGCTGCAGTGAATGTCTGAGCTTGTCACCGGTGCTGGAGGGCAAGGTGTGAACAGGGGAACGACCTGCTCAGCCTGCTGGCACAGCTAAAGGGGGAAGGGGAGAGGCCAAAGAGCATCAGGGAGTACCGGAGGGGTGGCTCGCTGAACTGCAGCTGGTGTGCCCTGGTGATTTCACAGATTTCACAACCTCCAGAAACAGGGTGTCCTGCTGCAGGAGACAGCCAAAAGATGGAGAGAGACCATGGGGGCTGACAGGGAATCGGTCAGCTGGTTCCAGCCCCTCTGGTGGGGAACCACAGCCTGCTGAGGACAGGCCAAAAATTCATATCCCAGCACACACAGAGGGGAGGGAGGGCGTTAACCCTGGAGCTTGGGAAGTGGTGGGGGGGAAAAAGCCTACAACAACAAAAGGAAGAGGAAAGAAACTAACAAAAGGAAGGGACTTCCTTCACAGGTAGACATTCCCACCCAGCTGGACATGCCCACTCAGTACCGCTTCATAGCTCTGCAGGCTAACGAGGCAACACCCACCCACTGAAAGAACAGCCAGAGCTAAGCAGAACAGCCCAACCCGCTCCACAAATACAGAAATTAACAACTAGTTTAGCCAAGACAAGGCAGGGAGTGATAGTAGTGAGTGATTAAGAGGTCCAGAGGCTGTCTGTCAGCCTGAGCTATGCTAAATGGAAGTGTGCTGCCTTCCAGGAGCCTGGATTAGGGATGTTACTGCCCCATCTGACAAAGAAGGAAAAAACCATCTTGGGTCAGGAACTTGCTGTACTGGTGAAGCGGCTTTAAACTGCATTTGTCAGGGTATCTATCCATCCCAACCTTGCCAGTCAGATGCCTGGAACAGTGCAAAGGGATTCCAGAGTCTCCAGTGTCCTGGGTTACAGCAGGAGAGCGTTAGTGTGGGGTGTAAGCAATCTGTGTATTCTACTCCCCTCTGCTGCCCTTCCTGACAAGCTGTCAACCGCGGGTCACCGGCACTAGCTGTGCCCAGCGCACACCTGACACCTCAGGCTGCAAACTGGGTGTTAAATGAAACAAAGAAGAGGCAAACCCTGTGAGCTGGGGTCTTTACAAATGACTCAACCATGATAACACCCTCAGGGAAGCACCAGCACGGTTACCTCCATCCCGAGGGTGTCATGTCTGCTAGTGGGCCATAATGGCTCCAGCATAAGGGCCAGCTGTAACTTGGGCTATCAAGGACTCCCAAAAAATGACTCACAGAACTAAATCACTCCATTGTGAAACTCCCCATCCCAGGGAAGGTATTGGGCATTCCCACATGACCCTATATAACCGGGCACTTGGGACAGCACCGCCATCACCATTCAGTGACTTGGGAGGAGGACCAGAACTTCCACAGGATCACTGTTTTTGACAAGACTGCAACCACTGCTTAACCAGACTGTGACCATCAGAGTGCCAGGTTGTACTCTGTGGGTTTAAGCCGGTTTTCTGTGTATCATTGCATTTATTGTAATCTTCTTACTAAATTGTAACTCTGACCTGAAATCTCTTGCAAGGCAATTGTGTGGAGTTCACTTATCCTGCTGGTTTACTTTCAAAGCAGCACATCCAGCCATCAGGCTGGCTTTACCCAAGACCTGCCTCAGATGCCTGTACACAAACCCACATGGCATGGGGAACAAACAAGAGGAGCTGGAGATGTGCACACACCTGCATGGGGATGGTATCATTGGCATCACAGGGACATGGTAGAACGGCTCCTATGACTACAGCACTGGAACTGAGGTTTTAGGTTTTCTAGGGAAGACAGGCCAGGGACATGAGGAGAGGATGTAGCCCCTATGTCAATGATCAGCTGGAAAGTATGGAACTCTGCATGGGCAAGGATGAGGAGCCAGCAAGCGCTTATGGGTCAAGACTCTTTTATGACAACCTCACCCCCACCATGAAGCCTGTGCAGGCACCTGAAGGTGCAAGCACTGTTGGAACCATTTTCTACATGGGTACCATTTTCTAGACAAAGTCTCCCTTCACTTTATCCGCCTCTGGGCAGCACTCAGGTTAGGTGGCACACACCCCTCTCCTTACCCTGCAGAGCCATGCCAGACACTGAGCATGAGCTCCTGGCACTAAGGACATCACATAAGCACCACAACTAACTTAGGTGGGACCAGGCTTTCCCCCCAACTTTGATCCGTTTCTTTCCTTCTCAAATTTAGGCTTGTACTAAAAGACCTATGTGAAACTAGTATTTTGGTTGCATCCATTAGAGTGACAATTCTTAATTTCAGATGATACTTCTTTTCTACATCTGAATTTTAATTAAACATACTTTACTAAAGGGAGTCTATCTGATCCAATCAATGTCATTGTAAGCCCAGAACCTTCTCCTCATTGTTAATCAGAGAGACATCAGACTTCACATGTATGTCAAAAAGAGCTCATTTCAATGCATTTCAGACAACACAGGTATTTCACAATGGGTTTATGGTTATGTTCTTTTCTTTATTAACCATGGCACGTAAAGTAAATGCACAAAAGCAGCTCTCAAAAAGAAAAATCACAGAATGCTTTTGGGGGAAAAAAATATCCAAACAACTGCTGTTCTCTAATGTGTTACTAAAGACACCATCATCCCTCATCCCTCCAGAAGTGCCCTTAATTAAATAAGAATCTATTAAAAATACAGTGTCCCTCTGTGTAAACTCCCACCCACACCCTTCTCTTTCAATTTTAAAAGTGATCTGTTTTGCCTTCTCCCTGCCTAGAAGCTCATTAGAAACAGCCCCTTCTGCACACATGCACCACATAACAGAGACTTGGAGCGAGACCGACAGAAGGAAGGGAGAGAAAGAATTTAGAAAGTGAATTAAAAGAGTAGACCTGCAAGACAAGAAAGGCACTGCAGACAAAGAACACCTTGTACTCACAAGGGAACAGTGAAGGCTGAGACATGAATGCTGGTACCATGGGATTGAAACAGAAGCTGTTGCTTAACTGCAACAGAGATGCAGTGCTGCTCTAACTAAATTCAATTATCAACAATAACCAAGGCAAATCAGACAGGTCTATCACTTCTCTTTCTCTGGGTGGCAGGAGGTTCCCATTAAACATACCTGAAGCTTCAAGTGGAGGCACCAGCTACGGGCAGCAGCGTCACACACTCAGTCAGCACCTGCCGAGTGCCAGGCAATGCCCATGGCATCACTCCCTGCTGCTCCCCTTCCTCAGTCCCCAGTTTCAAACATGACCCACCTCAGCTGCTTTCTGAACACTCCAAGCTGGTCAGTCGAAAAAGAGCAATAACCGGTTCCCTCTCTGAGAGCTAAAGAGGTAACAAAACCAGCAGCCCACTGGCAGCCCTTTTTCTGTCCATTTTCTATTACAGAGCTTTATTTGAGGAAGTAACTCCTAACAGTTCGCCTCAGAAATGACTTTTGCATCTTGCAAGAACTGTTCCCACCTTATGTCAGACACTCCAAGGAGCAGCATGGTATTTGTTAATGGCAAGCTACTCCAACACAAAGCTCCCTTTGAGCTTTAGTCCACGGTGGCATAAATGATAAAGTACTGAGTAGAAGAGAGGGACTTCTTAAAAGGGCATGCAGTGACAGGGCAAGCGGGGGTGGCTTCACCCTGACAGAGGGCAGAGACATCACATGAGCGCTGGGGTGGAGACAAATTGAAAACCCACTAAAATATTACCTTCTGGGATGGACACAAATTCAAAATGCAGTAAATCTGTCTGCCTTAACGAGAGGAGGCGCTGAGAATTCATGTCTAACCTTCATCCATTGCTCAAAATATCTGCAAAGAACAATTTGAATTGCAGGCTTAACCAGGACCTTCCAAACAACTCTCCAGAGACACCTGCCTAAAAGGTGGCTTTACTCTCCAGATAGATTCCACTTGTCCTGCACTGATCTCTGAACACAAACCTGCACCTGCTGATACCTGAGCTGTAAAATTATACAAGCCAAAGGCTTTTTTTGTTTTTTTTTTTTTTATATATTTTTAAACACACAGTTGTTTCCGCAATGGATTTTTAAGTAACTCCATACAGCTGCGCAGCCCAGCTGCCTGGCAGTCCCTCCAGGGCTGTGTGGGAACACCCTCTTGCCTGCCTCTTGGAAGGCTGTGCCAGAAGGGACCAAGAGAGGGGATCCAAAATGAAGCCCACACCTAAGAGTGACTGCAGTGGTTTTTAGTTTGGAATGCTCTACTAGATTTACTCCTTCACACAACAGGGATCTATCCTTCACCTAAATTAAGATGAAATTTGCTCCAACACAAATTTTCATTATCAGACATTCCTGTCCAAGACCAGTGCCTTCAGATGATGCAGTGTTTCATTCAGGGAGACTCCTAGGAATTTCTTTGCCTGTGTATGTAGAAAAAAAGGAATGAAGCCTGACAAAATGTTTTACTGACCTGAAAAAAAAAGAGTATCCAGAAAAGACTTTTTCCTCTCCCCAAAAAATAAATTAAAAATAGTTCACCTTATCCTGTTTCTGTAGTTGCAGAGTCACTTCCTTGCTGAATTTTCCCTTTCTCGTGGGAGGTTTGCTCTTTATGATTGTGAGGCTCACACTTGTGAGAGAGGACAGGCAGCAAAAGCTCAAAACCAGATGCAGGAGCCCACAGTCACACCAAAGAGCCACCTTGTTAGATTTGTAATAATGCCAACATATTGAGCAGAACTGTGACAAGAAGAACAGGCTCAAAGCAGTCAAGGAGGTAGCTAGAGTTTTAGTAAATCCTTTGCCTATCTGAAAAGTTGGAATGTGAGATTATTTACATGATTCCAGCAAGTAAAACTGAGACAGGAGCTTGGAAATCAGGTGTGTTATGTTACTGGACTACTGCTGGGAAACCACAGAGAAAGAGTGGTTTAGTATTTTAGTATTTTAAAATGTAACTAGTCAGCTCTTGGTTTCTAATGTCTTTTCCTGGAAAGCATTTAAAAAATGGCAGTAAATAAAGAAATTACCATCTCAGGTAATTGCAGGAAGCAACCCCAAGCTTTGCATTGAGAGCTGCGGGACCTAAGGCTACAGAACACTTCACATTTTGCTGCACACAGTTGTTTCAAACTGGAGGCCCTACACCAGAAGCTCCCTTTCAGCCTTTTTGCCTCAGACAGGCTGGCAGTTTCCATTCACAAAGCGCCGTGGCAGGTTCTGTGCCTGTCTCCAGCTCAGCTGGCGCTTGAGGAAGGCACTGCCCTGTCCCTGCTGCAGTGGCACTCCAGGTCCCATCCCCATCACCCGTCCCTGACCCCATCTCCTCCCCATGGACACTCCCTGGCGCTCACCTGTACCGTCAAATAACAGGTACAGGTGACACAGACAGAACAATCCTGCTTCCAAGCTGCCTGGCTTGTCAAGGAAGCCCGGCAGGATGTCCGAGGGTGCACTGTGAATACTGCTTGGAGGCGCAGCTGAGGAAAAATACAGCGACAGCACAGGGGCTGCCCAGCTTCCACTCAGTGCCAAGGCAGGACAAGCAAGCACTGTCTGTGTGTGCACTAAGGTAAATATCAACTGCAAGACAGTCACTGGAACCTTTACTATCTAAATTACTTGTTTCCAGGTTATAGTGAAGGTGAAGTGACAGAAATACAACAGTATTTCTCTTGATAATCTCTACTTAAATTGCAGAAATAAATATTTTTAAGTGTTGTCAAATCTGAAGTACAGGTTCATCCCTCCAGATTGTCCATCATGCTAACCTGTTATCTTCCATTTCATTATGAGCTTTCATAAATAAACTGGGAGCTACCTCTCTTCTGGGCTGGCTATTTCCAGAATTTGTTTACATAAGAATTCCTGTTCCTCTGTCTTCCCACACGAGAAATTGCTTTATTTCTGCTGAAAGCAAACTAACTCCATGTACCTGCCCTAGGACCTGTTCAGTAGCTATAAGGATTCAACTTTCTTGCATTTCACAACTTTAAACAAGATGTAAAGAATGTTTCTCACATAGTTAGAGAACACGAATCTCTTACAACTCACCTTTCAAACAAAATCCCTTCCTTTTTCCAGAAGAGAAATAATGATAGATTGAAAATATAAATTTCTAATTTCCTAATCAAAAGAGAACGAAACCAAACTGATTTTCAAGCGAGTCTGAGAAAGGACTCAACTGAAAAACATGCTTTCACTGATGTGCAAAGGCTGTGATTACCTAACATGATTTCTCTTTCAAAACTCTCCATTGCTGTGAGTCACAAATATCTTTGATAGTAGTGTGCTGATGATCTCCCATATGCTGGCTGTCCCAAAAACACACACAGCTTGTCCAGCAAAGTGCTAAACCTCAGCATTTTGCAACCTCCCAGTTTATTTAGCATTTATACTTGTTAAAAAACAACAAAAAAAAAGCTGCCGTTTGCTCAAAAATATTTATAATCATTTCAGCTATTTCTGAGTGTGAAAACAAGAACAGAATGCCCTGGCACAGAGAGTAGCTAAAAGCAATGGGCAGCTCTGTTTTGTGGTTGACACATGTATTGCTGACAAACGAGATGCTGTTTGGTAACTAAATATATAAAATATTGATATAGGCCTTTTCCTTCTGTTTCCTGACTTAACTTTCCTTTCAGAACATCACTGCTTTGGCTTGCACACTTTGTCTTCCAGTAAAGCACTTGCAAACACAGAGGGAGTCACCAGCTTTTTCCCAGGCACTCAAATGGTGATTAAAAATCATCCTGTATCATAAACTGCAGGTCTGAACCTGAGGAGCAACACACAGGCTGGAGAAAGAAGGCAGTTAGGGGTGAGAAAGGGAACTGTTTCACGGAGCACAGAGAGATTTATTGTCTGTTTAATTATTTTGTTGTGGTTTGCGCTGGCTGACGAGACTCCAACTGAAACCATTGCAGGTTTGGAGCACGCAGGAGTCCATAAGGATGCACTTGTCCAGGCAGTGACACCAACTCAAATCACATCTCAGGGACCAGCTGGTTTGTGAGGTTTTCCATGGGATGCTGCCTGCTCATGGCACAAGGGTACAAAGCAGCAGGATGTGAAGCTGGCAGCGCTGCAGAACAGCTCAGCTCTGGACACCTCTGCTTCAGCAACAGAAGACAAAAATAGATGCAAGTTCTACAACTTGCAAACCCAGCTCCTCATTCTCTTCTTCCAAACCTCTTCCTACACCTTTAGATCTTCCTGAGATGTTTACTCATCTCCCCCACCCCCAAGACCTTGCCTGCAGCAGAGCAGTATATGAATTTGCCTGGCAACCTGACATAAATATCCAACCAACCAGCAAACAAAGCCTGGCATGCTCTCAGCTGCAATGTTTCTGTGCACAGCCTTACAACAAATCAGAGCTGGCCACCAGGCAAGGAATCAACCCACTTTCTTTAGCTCAGTTTATAATCTAAAGTTTGTGGGGAAAGGTGAGCATTTACCTTCCTTTATTTTACTTCTGTGCAATGTTCAGAGCTCAGCTCTAGACAAGTCTCTTCTCCCAGAAAATACAAAGCACTGCATCTTCCCTACCCCTAAACTGTTGAGATAATAACTCTGCTGGGGTGAGGTGAGATAAAGCACAGGGAAGGGTGAGGTGTGAGTGAGGGGAGGTGCACTGCAAAGCACAGGGAAACGAGCCGTTTGACTGACTCAGCCTGAGACTCCGTGCGCGACCAGCACCCAGCTCTCTTCACTGAAACCCACGGCAAGACCTGAGCTGTGCCTGATGCTGAGGGCATCCCCCAAGGAATGGCACTGGATGGGACCATTTCAGAATCAGCACATCACAAAAGGGACTGGGTATGGGGCAGGAATCTGGGTACCTTCTTCAGGATTTTGGCGAATGCCAGTCTTCATGGAGCCGTGGGTTGGCCCGGGGGAAGAGAGGACTACCTGCCCTGAGGGGCTCCTTGTCTCCCAGGCAGGAGCTGGTGGCTTTTCACAGCAGCTCCAGCAGATAATGGGAGCTACACCCTGTGCAGAGAGCGGTGCTGCACCCAAGCACTGCATCTTTGTCCCTCCCTCCTCTGGGGACATGCAGTACACAATGAGTGTTTCAGAGATCAGTGGGTCCTCTGGACCCCAAGCCAGCAAACTTCAAGAGAAATTCTCATTTCATTTCGTTAAACTTACCAATGTGGAACAAATAAATGAGACTCATGCCCTCTCTCAGCTACAGCAGAGCTGACAGGAAGGTAAGATGGTGTGGTATTAATAGCTCCATCATAACTGAACCGTTACGTTCCATCCTGCCCCACAAAACAGATTACTTGAAACTGGAACACAAAATACAGGACCAAGTCGAGTCAGAAACAAAGTTTCACTCCATCCACTTTTGCCCCTGCAAACGCACCAGCCTGCACAAAGTTTGAGTCACCGCTGAGCACATGAAGTCCTTCCCACTGCTTCTGCCCATTATATGTGTTATAAAGAGCTGAAACAAGAGATCCTCTGTAACAGAAGATGAGGAAGGCTGACATCTGTGTCGTGCTTTGACACATCATAGAAGGATTTTTTACCCTTTGTTTAATAGAAGGCGTTGCAGCCCAGAAATATCAGAAGCTGGTTTGTGGAATGGAGGTAAACTTAAGTGGCAACAGGCCTTGTAAAAAATGCCAGCAGGCTGTTCCACATGCACTGTTCTGCAGAGTGGCATGGCCCTCTGGCTGCAGTGAGGGATGAATATAAAGCCTTAACTTCCACTGTGCTGTTGTTTCCCCAGTCCCCTCGCTAACTAAATGGTTAGCAAGAGAGCACATCAATAGAGTAAGGTCAAGACAGAGCCAGACAAGGTAAAGGTGAAAATACTTCTTGCAACTGCTATTGCAGACTTGGAAATTCGGAGCACAAAGACAGCTTTGCTCTGCCCTCACTGCTCAGCTCTGACTGGCAGGGTCAGGTCCTTCCTTTTGCAGCTGGTACCACCCAACACTCACCTGGCTGCCTGCTCCTGATCATTGCTGCAGCACACACTGCAGGAGTTTAACACACACAGCCCTCATTACTGCTCAAACTGCCTGACAATGCACCTCTGGGGCAGGGCTCTCAGACACACAGCTTTGTTCACCTGAAAACATGAGAGCAACTCGTTGGCTACACCAAGTGCCTGCAAGTTTTGTATTTCCCCACAGGAAACAGTGGGAGCAGAGTCAGGCTTCAAAAGAGTTGGCAAAGCTTCTGCAGAGCAGAGGTAGGCAATAGCACAGACTCATCCAGCACCCCCATTTCTAGAGACAGAAGAATGCAAATAGACAGCACCTTTTGTGGTAAACCATCTTCCTCTGCCCTCAAGGGCTTCATTTTACACAGGATGGTTTTACACACAATATGACTTCTACTACTCGGGAAGGCTCACGCTCAATATTTGGAAGAATCAGTCAGTGCACCAACTGACATTTGGATTCTTATTTTCATAACCCAAGGAATATAAACATGCTTTCCAGTTTTTGTTTTACTTTCTAAAACAAAAGCTTGCATTGAGAGAGATCCTGGAAGACTTGCCAAAGAGGCTGGTAACACAGAATAGCCCTGAGGTACAAAAAGGGTAGATTTATTTATTCTTAAAAAAAAAGAGAGGAAAAGCAAATCCAAACAAACCATATGCATTCTGTCTTGTTGGTCGGGTATGGAGAAATCACATCAAACACCCAAATTATACACCATGTTTTAGAAACTAGTTTGTCTGATTATGCTCATTTTACAGCTTCACTGGATAAACCAAAGAAATTAATGCTTCAGGCAGTCACCCAACAATAATAATTGCCAAGACCCCCATCATTAAAATCAGGTTGCAAAACTGGATAAAAGGAACACCTGTTTTGATCAGACCCCACATCAATGCAATGCTCATAAGCAGCCTGTACAGTCATGCAGTGTGCCCAAAATCAGGTTTTCCTTTATCGCTGTCCTAAATGGCAACACACAACTGACAAAAAGTGACAGAAACCAACAAGTTTGACCTCTATACGACTATTCCAAAATGTGCTTTAAAACGTTTAAATACAACTAAAATTCATTGACACCATGACAAAGAGAAACACATGCATTTAATTCTGCTGATTGTAGTAAACCTCTCATTCTACAGTCAAAGCTTCTTACTCTAGATACCTCAGAAACAGATTGCTGTTCAAGCTGTTGAACATGTTCATACTATGGCAGGTACTACTCAGTATTATCTCAGTTACTACTGCAAGGAGATCTATCTTTTTAGTGCACATGCTTGATCTTTTCCCCCAGAGAAAAGCAGAAGTGGAACATTTAAAGCATATGCATGAAACACAACATTTTTGAAGTGGCATCAGTGACAGTAGCAGGAGTGCTGGCAGCATGTTAGCATTTGGCTAATTGAGCCATTCAGGTTAATGAGCTTCACAGTTATGAGGATCAGCTGGAAAAGAATATTTTTTTTAAAGACCATAAGCATTGAGAGCTTGCTCATGCAAGTTTCCAGAAGAATCCTATTTGTATCAAGGAGGAATAAAGACACAAACCAGGGAATGAAAAGAGCCCCTCCCACAGCCCCACATTCCCCCCAAGAAAACAGGACTCTCCCAGACACCTCCTGTTTGAGATGCCAAAGTGGAATGCCAAAACAAGCCCCTTACTGACAGCAAATTGTGCAGACTCTCCAACTCCTTCCTTCCAGCAGAATAATTAACAATGCTGGCAAGTACATTATCATAAACTTCAGTGTTAACACCCCCACTGCAAAGAACAAAGGCAGCTCACATCCCTCCCAAGCTCCTGCTGCAAACTGGGTGCTGATTCTGACAAGTTGCTCTGTGCCAATTTAGATTCCTTTCACATTTGGAAGGTTATGTTCCCAACCACAAGCTAGAGAATACTTTTTAAGTGATGCTGGAAAGCACGGAAAGCAGTGCTGTGAAACCCACAAGCCAGCCTGCATCCCCTCCTGGTCGCTCTGCTGGTCTAGCTGCCTTTGAGCAGAAGGCAAACAAATTGTTTGTAACAATCACGTTGTGTGTACGCTTGGTCTCAAAGGGTCCTAAGGTTCTGCTAGGCTGACATTAATTTTGACATTAATACAATACACTCAGTAAGATGTTTCAGGTGCTTCACTACAGATCCTGTGAGGTGTTACAGCTCTAAAAGGATATGCAAATGGATTCTCTGGTATTTCTGATCCATGGTGCCAAGAGCAGACCTCAGGCTCCTGCATTTTGGTTTTATTTATCAACCCCAGCTGGTCTGAGTGCCACCCTAACCCAAGCATTGTCCTTTTGCATGCATCAAATTTCTCCTCCATGAAGATGGAGGTTTATAACAGAGCAATATAAAACGGCCTTGAGGATGGGGCTCTGTTAAGCATTTTTCTCTTTCTTGTCTGCCCCATAGCCAGGACAACGTCTCTGGTAGTGAGGTTGGTACTTGGTTTCTTTTAGAGGTAGCTAGGCAGGAAATAGGGAACAGGTACTTTGTATTTTTTATCAGATTCTACTGAGCCAAGATCGAATTTCTATCAGAAAACCAACAGCACCAGAGCAGTATGTGTTCAAGGTGCTCAAATAACTAATTAAAAAAAAAACCCAATCCCAGGTGCTTCACTACAGATACTTTGTGGCTGTCAATGTATTCAGCAAAATTCTCTTTGAAACAGATGTCACAAACTCTCCAAGTGTGACAACATAAGGTAACATTTCTAGGAGGCAAGTGACGTCAAAGTGCAGCAACCTCATCCATGAGATAACAAAACAGAAGATTACCATGCACTGGGAAAATGAATTATCCATAAAGAAACAATTGCAGTGTAAAAATACACCAAGCAAGATTCCAACCAGACCAAACCAGGCCATCCCTCACCTCTTCTGCCCTTTCCAAATACCTCTGGTTGCTGGCATCTGGGGTGAACTGTGGCACAGGGGGTTCCCACTTCACCCAATATTTATATACAGCCTCTGCAGAGCAACCCTCAAGAGCTGAGAAACACAGGGTTTCTGCATCTTTTACAAAAAAGAAAAGTCCCTCTCACAGAAAGCAAACCTGTTTTTCACCTGACCTTTGTGAGGTGAGGGTGCTGCACTGCCTTTGGATGTAAGCAGTAACAATGGACATGAGCTGCCTTGTTTACTCAAGGTTAAGCATGAATAAGGCCTGTGCTATCTCAGCCATGGCCACACTGCACTAGGCAAGATTTCCCAGCACAAGCAGCTTTATACAAACACCAGCCCAACCTCTGTCAAGGACAGTGCATCCCAGGTACAAAAGGAGTTAAAGTATTTCCATGCGGTTTAGAAGAACCATGCGGTAAAATAAAAGGTGAGGAAAAATATAAATCCATATTTGCAGAAAACTCGGCCATTTATCAGTCACAGAATGCTTATTTTCATCTTCAGGAAATACAGATTTCACCTTTGGAGGTGACTTCTGGGTTTGTCTCACAAATAAATAACTACTGCTCAGCAGACAAAGAAACCATCGTCCCCAGTCTGTGGGGATTCATCTTTTCAGTTTCTTAGACACAGTGGAAATTCTGTTATCTGCTGCCATGGAGAGGGAAAGCTAGCAGAAGTTTTATTGCAGCACATTCTCAGGATTCTAAACATACCATATCACATACACAAGGTAATGAGCTTTATTTTAACTGCTTATGAGATTGCTTTAGTGGACACTGAAATTGAATAATCAGCTCTGCTCACCGAATGAAAGGAAAACTGTAACAGGATACATAAAAGGTGTCTCATTATTTTACAGAGGGCCTTGCACATAACCCAGACAGGAGGGATGTAGTGGCCATCATACAAGTATTCTCCTCCTTGTGTGTTTAAAAACAACTAAAAAAGACCAAAAACTCCAAGAAACCCCTAAATCCCACATTATCGTGGACCCATCATGTGCATGCACACATCCCTCACCAGGGTGATGCACAGGTGTCATGGCTACAAGCTGGCTAGGAGCTTCCCACCCTGCAACATTACAATGTCCTGACTGGCAGGCAGCTGCCTCTCAAGCGTACATTTTAAGTTTTCTCCTCCTTTAAATGCTCTGCTCTACTCTGCTCTCCCACCTATAACCTCTCTTTGACAACTTTGGCCTGGGGAACTGGTGCATTGGGAAAACTATTCTGCTCACCCTGAAGCAAGGGGAAAAGGGAGTTCTTCACATCTTGGGGAAAGCAAGTCCTACTTTCCACATTTACTGTACAAAGGTGAGTGCATCTCTCCTTGGATTTCAAATGCTGACCTGTGTCCCAACTGTATTTGCTCTACCTCACATAAGTGACTTATCTACCCATTAAGAAAACCTACAGTGACCTGTCTTCCCCAAACTTCTTTTTGCCCCTGCCTTCTAAAGGCAATTTGGCTTCAATCAGACTTTTAGTGGAAATCTTCATTTCCATTTTCTTCCATGAGAGCAAAAATATGCACCAGGTGTCTGATCCTTGTGTGTCCACACAGTTACTAAGAAATAAGCCTGTAGGTGAAACCAATCCAAAAAAAGGCATTACAGAAAACAACTTAAATCCTATTGACTCTAAGTTTTTCTTTGCAATTAAGAAGAAAATATATTTTAGAACAACTCTTTTCACAGGTCGTAGGTTCCACTACACATGAAACACTGCTTTTACTGACTGCCTCATTCTCTGTGTTGCTTCTTGTCCAATATTTCACTAAGAGACCTCTAAGCTAATGCTTGATGTTGGCAGCTCCGAGAGGTTACCAGTTTTGCAGTTCAAAGCAAAGAATCCAAGACACTGCCAGTATTTGGAAACATTCCCCACCAATGACAAGGAAGAACAAAGCCACACTAACAAATTATTTCAACATCGAAAAATGGAAATGCATTGGTGCTATGCTGCATGTACTTTGTCCCAACTTCTGAAGATTTTTCATCCTCCTTACAGACATAATGCAGGAAGCCATTGCCCCACAAAGCTTGTACCTCAAACCATTTCACTGCAAAGACAAATGTTGCTTTCCAGACATTATGAGCTTGTTCAATCCCTCAATCAGTTTAATGTTTGGATGCTGTTTCCATTTGTTCAGATAAAATAAAAAGCACAGAACAATTTACAGCTACCCTGTCTATGCACGAGAACACAAATAAAAGATGCAAGGGAGGGGAGAAGATTTTGTGAGATAAAAGACCACTAAGTGGCAACACTCCTCCATCAGAATTCACTGAGAGCAAAGAAACCCTTTTTTGGGCAGAAGTCCCCAGAATTTTTAAAAGAATATTCTGCAGTATCAGAAGTACAGGTTATGGATAGCTGACAGTATTCATAGTCAGTATTCTTAGTCATTGCCTGACAGATGTTAGACAGATCTTAGTAGATCATGAAGCACGAGGAAAGAGATACCAGCTGCCCTTAAACCACCAGGAAAACACTAACAAAATCTTCAGATGTTACAGATCCAGACAACTCTTTAGGTAATGCTGGGACAGCTCCCAAAGCAGTTCTTTCCAGCAGTTCCCCAGCCTGTATAATGGCTTCTTCCTTCAGCTGGTCTCACACTCCTTCAGTACTCATTTACCCTTACTTTGCATGTGCAAAGAACTTGGAGATTCCAAAACCCGGGGAGAGCTGAGTGGCAGAACTTGCACAAGGGAAGCCATTTGTCTGAAGAAGATCTTTTGCAGAGGAGTTATACCCATAGTTTCTCACTCCTAGCCACTGTCTCCTGTCTCTCTCTATCGAGACCTGCTACACTAATTTCACTAATCCACGACACACTGCACTGCCTCCCCCAGCCCTTTCTCTCTCTCTCTGCAGCCTTCATTCCCTGCTGCTGGTTCCCCAGCAGTGAGGAGCCCCTCAGCCAGCTGCACTTCCACCCACCTGCCTTCCCCAGCCAGGTGCACTCGGTGCTGCTTGTGTACACCTGCCCAGGGCTCCCAGCCAGCCACGGGGACAGGGACAGGGCTCCCAGGGCACCAAGACCATAAAAGTGTCTCAAAGCATGCCCCCAGGAATGCTCTCGGTCAGCAGCGGGGAATGGAAATGAGTTATTAAAAAAAATAAAAGGCTTCAGAAGCAAAAACGCGTAGGAAAGGAAAGAACCTAAAGAGAATGAGAGAACTGCTCATTATTACATTAGCAAACCTAAACTATTTATAAGCACTACATCTATCACTTCAATAACATGTTTCTAAATGAGGCTGAAGCAAGATATCCATAATTATTGCTGAAATGCCATTTTTACATTAGCCCAACAGTTGTGCACGTTCCTTACAAAATGTAATAAGCAAACCACCAATTTGTTTTTTTCCTGTAAATTAGAGATAAATTAATCTAAAACCCAGAATTTCTATTTCCTTTGAACAGCGTAAGTCGCACAAAGCATCCTTTTCCCCTCTATCTCCTCTTTTAGGGACCTTTTTCCTGCCCTATTCTGTTTAGTCTATGAATGCTCAGAGGAAGAAGTGACATTAAAAAGGCTTGTTTAACTTGCTTGATAAGACTGTGCTATTCCTTACTCCTCTTCCCCCTTTTTCTTCCATTTGTCCTTTTGTGAAGCTCTCTCTTACAGCTCCTAACGCTATCTCCTCTTTTCTGTCACTTTTCCTCTTGCTTCCCTATCTGTGAGGAGCACTGGGGGTGATGTCTGCAGCCCAGGGACAGGTGTCCTTCACCTGGAGAGAGCAGGAGCTGCCGGGCCCCTGCCCTCACAGCCCCAAGCTGGTCATGCTGCACATCTGGGGGCTCACCCCAAGTCAGTGTATGGTCTGGACACCACTACATCGTGGTCTTTCACCCCTCCATTCTCCCATCTGTGCATCCCTTGTGCTCAGGATTTGTTATCCTGGCCATTCTCTCTCTCATTCAATTCTCTCCCTTGCTAGTGCAACCAGCTTTATTTCCAGATTTCCTTTCCTTGCTCGTGACTGCTGGAAAGGCAATTGCATTCCCATAAAAACAGAGAGCTTCACAAACCACAAAGGAGATGGAGGCATGAGGTGGCTGAAGGGAAGGCTGTGGATGTTCTCTACTCAGCCTTCAGTAAAGCCTCTGACACTGTTTCCCACAGCATTCTCCTGGAGAAATGGGCTGCTCATGGCTAGGGAAGTGCACTCTTCACTGGGTTAAAAACAGCTGGGTGCCAAACCCAGAGAGTGGTGGTGAATGGAGGTAAATCCAGCTGGAGGCCAGCTACCAGCAGGAGTTCCCCAGGGCTCAGTTTTTGGGCCAGTTTAATATCTCTATAAATTATCTAGATCAAGGGATCAAGTGCACTCTCAGCCACTTTGCAGACACCACCAAGCCAGGCGAGAGTGTTGATCTGCAAGAGGGCAGGAAGGCTCTGCAGAGGGATCTGGATAGGCTGGATCAATGGGACAAGGCCAATGGTGTGAGGTTCAACAAGGCCAAGTGCTGGGTCCTGCTCTTGGGCTGCAACAGCCCCAGGCAGCAACACAGGCTGGGGCAGAGGGGCTGGAAAAGGACCTGGGAGTGCTGGTCAACAGCAGCTGAACATGAACCAGCTGTGCCCAGGTGGCCGAGAAGGCCAGTGGCATCCTGGCCTGGATCAGCTGGATCAGCCACCAGGACCAGGGCAGGGATTGTCCCTCTGTATTCAGCACTACTGAGGCCACACCTCAAATCCTGTTGTTTGGGCCCCTCAGTAAAAGAAAGATATTGAGATTCTGGAGCGTGTCCAGAGAAGGGCAATGGAGCTCAGGAAGAGTCTGGAGCACAAGGCCAGTGAGGAGCGGCTGAGGGAGGTGTGGATGTTAGTCTGGAGAACCAGAGGATCGGGGGAGACCTTATCACTCTCTACAACTCCCTTATAGGAGGTTGTGGCCACGTGGGGGTCAGTCTCTTTTCCCAATTAATGAGCAAACAGGACAAGAGGAAACAGTCTCAGGTCATTCCAGTGGAGGTTTAGATTGGATATTAGGGAACATTTCTTACTGGAAGGGGGTCAGGCACTAGAACAGACTGCTCAGGGAGCTGGTGGAGTCACCATCCCTGGATGTATGTGAAAGATGTGCAGATGTGGCACCTGGGACATGGTTTAGCAGTGGCCTTGGCAGTGGCTGGGTTAATGCTGAACTCAATGACCTTAGAGGACTTTTCCTACCTTAATAATTCTGTGATTCTTGAAGAGGTGAGATACATTTTCCAAGACCAAGCAGCCCTCACTGAGCAGGCCTGAGCACAGATCCTTTAGAGGTGCTGATTTACTACTGTATATTCTAGTTTGCAAGAGAGGCAATGGTAGTCTAAATGTTTGCTTTCACCATATATAATTTCCCTGCCTGTGCAGAGAAAGATTTAAGCCACATGCAAAGTAAAATCTTTTCTAGGACAAACTTTTACTTCTTTTTCCAAATTAAATTGTTACAGCAACAGAAGTTGTTTGGAATGGTTGGGCAGAAGCCCCCATAGATAGTCCCTGCTATCACTTATTTTTTATCAGTCTGCACACAAAGAACAACAATAAATCCTTTTATCAGATGACTGATGGCTTTTTACCAAAAAAAAAAAAAGGCATTAAAACTAATTATAAAAATTGATGGTTTCAACACAAGCCCTGTTTTTCTTTCTGCCTTCATCTCATGCCATTCTACTTTGAAGATCTACCTGTGCTGTTTGTCCTATTGCCAAGATCATGCTCAAAATCTTGACTCTGACCTGGCTTTCAGGAGCTTGTCTGGATTCTAAAGTTTGCTCCACTGTAAGCACAAACACTTTCAATACCCCACTTTGTATCCATCCACTTTGAGTTGTAAGCACCGCTTTGACTCTGTTGAGTACCAGGCTGTATTGTTAGAGGGGTGCTTGTCCTACAACTCTATCCTCGTTTTCAATTTACTTACTGCCATTTCTGCCTAGACAATTGTTGGAGGTTAGGATTTTTTTCTTTTTTCTCAGGAAATTTTCCCCCATTTGTTGCCTAAGAGATGACAAGAGGCCCCAGAGGAGCTGTGGGGCCTTTGTGCCACTGCTGATGGGGCTGCCTGTCTTGTTTTATATATATATGTATATGTATATTCTACTAAAGAACTGTTATTTGTTTTCTCATATCTTTGCCCAATAGCCCTATAATTTGAAAGTTATAATAATTCAGATGGAAGAGGGGCATATTTTCCATTCCAAGGGACATTCCCACCTGCCTTTCAAACCAAGACATCAATAAAACATCATTTTTTTCAACTTAGTACGTTTCACTTGGTGTCTTATGACTGGAAAAATCTCTGTCAGTTCAGTTACCTTGTCACCCTTTCCCTGCATTTGAAGCCTTGCTAATACTCTGCTTTTTTGATTACAGCCTTCTGCAGCTATGCCTTCTCTTGCCTACAAGGAAACACAGAGTAACAGAATGATTTGGATCAGAAGGCATTATCTCATTCCAACCTCCCTGTCAGGGGCAGGGAGACCTTCCCCTAGACCGGGCTGCTGAAAGCCCCATCCAGTCTGGCCTTGCCTACAACTCAGAACACGGTGTTATTAAAATTGCGGAGAAGGCAAAATAAGAACGCCCTGTGTTTACACAGGTTTTATTTACATATCATCATCACCCACACTTTTTGTAATTCAGATGGCCAGCTTTCTGGGGAACACAACTTGCCATCAGGGGGTCATTTGGGGAACGTGATGCCAAACTTTAATTAAGTTTCCCAAAACAGAGCCTAGGACCCAGATACAGCTCTGTTCTCACAGTATTCAGGTGCCAGCATGCAACCACTTTAACACAGCATAACACCATGCAGGTACAAGTAGGGCAGGAGTCTGAATTTGTTTTCTGCTAGATGAGCCCCACAAGCCCATACATTTTGTGGCTGTAGGATATTTGCTGCTGACATGAGAAGGCAGAAGGAACAAGTGTCCAAAAGTGGGACCTCCATTACTGACAGCTGCGCAGATTCATACTAGATAAAAGAGAACTGAAACCAAGAGCCCAAGGAACTTGTCTTGTAGTAGGAATGCCCTTGTGAATTTGTGCTGGAGAAGAGGACATCAAGTCTGACTGCAAATGTGAAGGGTAGGTAATCTAATTATTACATAAATATTCTGGAAGAGGTAATGCCCACTTCTGTTGGGTCTTTTTTTCACCTGATTTGACTACATAATCAAGGAGAGTATTTTCTCATTCCGATATTACTGAAGATGCAAGCTGTGCAAGGATGGACATATTCACGTTGTACCAGAAATATTCATATATGGCACAGGTGCCAAGAGCACAGAACCACATTGTAAAGCACTGGCAGGTCCCACAGACATTCAGTTTATGTGACTATATAAAAAAAAAACAAGTCATCAACATACTTATTTTAAAATGAAAGCTACATCCAGTGTAATCTAGACATAGGGAAATTAATGGATCAGAGCCCAAAAGTCTCAAAGAGGACATCATTACCTGTTTCACTAATTACAATTTTTTAATTAACACTGACAGAAAATACACATAGCTAACAATTACAAGACACACACAAAGTGAAAAATATATTCACATCACAGCAAGCAGAGACTGTGCAGTGAAAAGTAACTCAGCCTCAGTTGCTTTATCTGAAGGGAGCAACATCATCCTGATATTGGGGCAGTTGTCACTTTGAGATTCCCCAGAAGACTGAAGCCAAGAAATCTGGAATGATTTTTCACATGCACCATAATTCCATCTACAATCAAGGGCTGCATATGCTAGAACTGCAGGTTGGGTGGACAGAGACTTACAATTAAAATTTTTAAATACAATTCCATTTTTTTAAGAAAAAAAAGTTGGGATAGTTCACCCAGAACAATGAGAAACAGATGTTTATGCCAAATAAAACCCCACTTCAAGCTGATTATGGCCATCATGTGGAAAATCACACATTATTAGCAGGTGAGAGAAGCAAATGTGTGCTTCTTTCCTGACTGCAATTTTAGCCTTGGCCCAAACTGTCCTTTTCCTTACCCAGGAGTGCACTTATTGCATCTTGGGCTGCATCTCTCAATAAAATATAGTTTTTAAGAGACAGCTCATTTCTTTACCTTTAGGGAATGCCTGGGAAGACTTTTCATTAAAATGCTAATAGAACCAATAAAGTTTAACACCAAATTTCCCCCACTTGAGCTTGACAGCACATGGTTGAGTCTAATTCTGATCAAAATAGTGTCTATTTTATCATTAAAGTTTTATTCTGATGTATTTATTATTGAGGAACCAATGAGGAGCTGCATTATATTCAAGAATGAACTGAAGTGAACTTTGAAGCATGAAACAAAGGCCATCTATGCAAGGGAGTGAACTGCTTTAGGAATCTAGAGATGAGGCTTGCTGCATTTTTAAGTGGTTTGTCACCACCATACACCAGTACTTTGTTGTTCTTGGAGATACTAACTGCACAAGTGCACTTTGGTCCTCTTTGTCCACTTTATTTGGAGTATTCATTAAACAACAAAGCATGAACACTGAGCATGCACATTCATGATGTTTCCTAGAGCAGCTCTCGTTTAATCTGCGTACCAACGCAAGAGGACAACTCAGGAACAAAACAAGCCCTTGTGTCATGCTGACTTACATGTTCTCTGGCTTTTCCCTCTGTGTAGGAGGGTGCAGATTCTCCACAGAGCTCCTGCTACTCAAAAACCAGAGCCAGAACACATCCAGCACCCATCATCCTTGTCAGTCAATAAGAAGCAAGGATGAAAGAAATGCTTAATTTAAAACTTGTCTTTTTCAGATCAGATGCAGATCAGCAGTGCCCAGTACTTCTCTTACCTCACTACTGCAGCAGCTCACAGATATAATCTGGACCAGCCATGCAGAGCTAAAGTACATGATGAGATTTAAGGACAATTCAATGCTCCAAGGCATTTTCCCTTGGCTCCACTCATCCTTCTTGGGAGCGTTCTTTAGGAGCATGGGCTCATACCCTCTCAATAACAAAACACTTGGAGAAGCTGCAATCCACGCACTTCCATGCACACAGTCACGTGATTTTCTCATGGAAACCCTCTCCTTTTCCTCTGGTCTTCCCCCTTCCATCTGGATTACAGCCTCCCAGGGACAGAGCCCAAACTCTTGACCTGCGCAGTCCCCTCTAGTAAGGAGGCAGAATATACAGTAAAGAACAAAAAACGAACAGACCACGCACGCTTCATTTTGTATATGAAAAGGAATCTACATTCTCCTGTGTCACCTGCCCTTATTTGAGAAATTTCTTTTCTTCTGGTTCTCATTATGGTTTTAATGAAGCAAGGAAAGCTTATTTAAAATAATGCTGCTACAAATGATCTGACTTAAAAAAAGAAAAAAAAAGGAATGCATTACTAAAAATGAGATTCCTACCCAACTCTCTAAGAGCATGTTTTTCCAGAATCCATGGGGAAGACAGTATCAGGAAGGCAGACCTGGGCTTCCAGGAGAATACTAAAGAGGAGCTGACAGGGGCACCTTGCTTCTGCTGTGCTGGAGGAAGAGGAAGGCAGCTCTGCATGGTGACACCCCAAGGAGTGCAGGGCTGGGGGAACAGTGCTGGTGCTGCAGAGGATGGGATAAGGAGGAGAAGAGAGTAACTAACCCCACATGGCTTCCACTCCCAGCCCCAGCCCACACAGGGCCTCTGGCCTTCCTGCCATCTTCTGCCCTGGCCATTGATTCTTATCAGTTCTCACGTTCTCCCCAGCCTCCCTAATCAAAATGCGATTGCATGGCGTATCTCTCCTCTCCTTTATCAGTGCAGTCACTAGCAGAGGGATTCCCAGACAAAGAGCAGCAGCACCACAGGCTCTGGGTGCCATGGACTGGCCACAGGGCAGACAGGCTGTGCTCCAGAGCCCATGACAGCTTCCCAGGCTGAGAGAGAAGGAATTTTAGCTCGTACATTGATGCTGGAAAAACACAGAATGTTCCCAAAGCACTGAAAGCTAGGCCTGAAAGAGAGTTGTACACTTGTCCTCCCTTAGTCCAGAAAATTACCTTTGCATTTCAAACAAAGATCTCAAAAATTAAACCGTTAACTACAAAGAAAAGAACCAAACAGCTTCCCATCTCAATTACTGCACAAACATTCCTTCAAATTTCTTAGAGCTACATGAAAGGAAAATAAGCACAAAAATAATGTGAATAATGCCTGCATCTAGGGGTTACTTTGTAAATAGCACATACCCCAGCACTTTTGAATCACAAGGCTCATTAAGGTATAAAGTCTCCAGAACATTGTTTGTTAACACCTCAGGATGACTCCATTTGTTTTTAGCCCTCCACACCCACTTAAGGCCAAAACACTAACACCATAACCCAAAATCAGCACAGGCTTTACAGAAGCTTCGAGGTATTCTGAATTGAGCTTTTACCAAAGAACCCAAATCCATTTAATAGTTTAACAAAGCCTCAGCTCATGGAGGCCTGTGACCCTGCTGGGGAGAGGGGAATGGTGATGCCCTGGAGAGACGCACCCTAGGCTCAGGGCGTTCCTCACAGCTCAGGGTGAGGAAAGAAGCTTCCCCCACGGCACTCTGCAGCACTGTATTAATCTGTCCCAGTTCTGTCCTGCCCGTTGGCCTTCCCTACCCCTTTTACCCTTACATGTTCATGTTCCAGAGAGTTCTCCCTTCCCTGTTACCCCATGGGTTTATGTAACCCTGCCCATCCTTTATACCCTGGACCCTGCTTTGTCTTTGTGTTTGGCCCCTGGACCCCTTCAGCGTTGTGTGGAATAAAGCACGGTGGAACTCCATGCCTGGACCCTCCCGTGTCTTCGCTGCCGAGCTGCTGTGCGTGTCTGTCTGTCCGTGTGTCTGTGTCTGTGCTGGTGCCCTCCTGGCTCCTACCCCTTGGCGCAGGATGCTCTTGGGGAAGGGTGCATCCACCACCACAGACCGCAACATCAGCTGGCACTGAGTAGACATAATCCTACAAGGGTCTTTTGTCTCTGCCTGAAATTTCTGAGTATATAGCAGCACTCTTAGCTGTGATAATTGGTTTGGCTGTCCATTCCATCCATCAGGTGATAGAAAATATCCATCAGACTAAACGCAGTGTGAGAGAATTCTCTTTAGCCAATTAGTTGGTAATGAGAACATTAGCCACAGTATCTTCTGCAGAGGGCACCTTAGCAATTCCACGAAGCCCACAAAGATGACAGTTCTATCTGTATGATTAATAGCCAGTGTATGACACTGTATGAATTCTACACAGTTGTGTAAAATTAGGGAGGAATGATCCACTTTATGCTGTTAAATATTTTAAGAGCCACAGATGATTTTATATTACATTCTAATACATACACTTATTTTGTATCTTGAAATTAACTCTCCTGAACCAAGGACGGTTTTTAAAGCATTTGGACTTCTCCAGACAAGAGGAATTATATAAATTCAAGCACTTACAGCAGTTACAGAATGATAAGATTCTCTTTTGTACGGTGTGGTTTTGAACATCAGGAAAGCAAAACTAAGCCAGCCCATTTCTCCACTTTCACCTCAAGTATGCTTTTCTGACTCTATAGACAGTGGCTTAACTTCCAACCTGGCAGGTCAGAAACAACCACCTGTGTAACGTGAAAAGCAAGGGAAAGTCAATATTTGTTCTTACCCATAAGATTTCTAGTACAGAGTGTGTTTTCTGTGTGAACACGTGCACAGGTACACCAGGCCTCAGTGGGATCACACCCCACAGTCCTTCAGTGGCAACACAAAGCAAAGGGGTGACTGAGTACCCACAGCTGAGCTGTGCACCAGACAGGGGGGGATTTGAGGATCAGCACACCCAGAGCTGTGCCACAGCCACAAGCACCCCTGAGTGCCCCTAAAACACTGTGAGGGCACTGCCACCTGCCAGCAACCTGAACTGACCAAGCAAACCATCTGATGGGGAGCTTCAAACCCCACATCTCTACTACTGGATGGTGGAGCACAGAGAGGAAAAAAACTATACTGGCACGTGAATAGACTCAGTTACACCAGTGAAAAATCTTTAAATGGGCACACTGCAAAGCTGCAGTCCAGATTAGCCTAATTGGATTTAATTGCCAAAAGAAATAAACAATTTGAGTTTACTGTTATACCAGAAGGGTGCTTGTAAGAGAAGTCTATAACGGTGCAGCTACTGATACATCAATTTATTTACACTGCAAGATTGCCTAGCACAGACAAAGCCTGAGTGAGCTGTGTGGGGGCAGAAAAAGAGGGGAAAGGCAAAGGAGATTAGTGAATGGTGCAGTTATGGGAAGTGACAGAGCAATCAATAATCTCCAGGTTCAGAGGATAAATTGAACTGACAAAAGTCAGCCTTCGTTTGCATACCAAAATTTCATTTGTATAAATCCTCTGTGCAGAAGGAAGGAACAACGTAACAACTGGGATAATTTGAACATATTTTTCTTCTTTAACTGCTCTTCCAAAGTGTCATTTCTTCCTCAGTCCAGGCCTTCCTCTTACTGGAGCTTTGTTAAGCTTGAAATACAAAGCAAATTTCAGATGGAATATATTAAAAAGTGCTTAGATACCATGGCAATAAGCACATGGGGAGCACCACTCAACACAACAGTCGAGATAGACAAATGGATTTGTATGCAGTGAATTTTATGCAAGAGAATTTAAAAAAAATGTGCAGAAGGTGACAGGTACCAGGTGCCTGCCCTGCCCCAGCTCATGCAGCACCATCCAGGCAGGGGCAGCAAGGAACAGGCAGGGGCAGGCAGAGGAGGAACAGGGCTGCACAGAGACTGCTTGAGCTCAGGTGCCCAGCTGCACAAGGGAGAGTAGCCCCTTATGGAACAGGACTCCCCCAGCCCTGACTACAGGCTCAGGTACCTGTTATACCCTTCACTGTCTGCTCAGACCCTGCACGAAGGAAGAAAGATGATTCTGAGAGTAGAGACACAAATGAGACTTCATCCTGAGTTGTTTAGTTTTCTGGAAATCTATGGATCAGAACAATTTTTTTTTTTATAAAGCACAATTCTATGCTTTTATGCATTTTTTTTAATGTAAGGACAGTTAATCTGGTAATAATGCAAAGGGAGTTCAAAACTGAAAATTAAATTCAATTGACTGCAGATTGACAATGTGTCATCTGTTAATTAAAAGTGACAACTGTAACATTATATTTCATTGTGCAATGCAAAATTATTGACTGTGGCGAGCTCTTCCAAGTTCTATCACTCTTTTACAGTCGTCAGCTGGGCTAAGGAGGCAAGCACAGGATTAGCTCTGCAAAGCACTAAACAAGATTGCCACATGCAGCTGGCTTCTGCTGGCCTGAAAGGGCTGGTATTGTGTCTGTGCTCGGTGGCACAGGGGCAGCTGTGACACGTCACAGCAAGTGACATGAGTGACTTACACGGTACATGACTATAACAGCAGAGCAGCCTTTTGTTTCAAGGGACGTGCCGTGAAGCACTGCTGATCTTATGTTAAACTATTGCATCACTTGGATTCATTCCAGTTTCAGGCTGCGCTTCCGTAGCAGAGAGAACAATCTTTGTCCCCAAATCCTTGCCCGGACATTGGCATGTTCCCCAAACCCCAGCTGCCCTCAGTTCTCCCCTCCAGGAGGAGACTGCAGCACAGGGAAAGCACAGCTCTCGCTTGGTCCAGCCTGTGTGATTGATTGCATTCCCTGCACTGTGGGGGCTACACTGTACACCCTGTGGACTTCACTGCTCATCATCTTCTGGGGGCAGCTGGAGAAGACAGACGTCTGTGCTGATGCTTCTAGATTATCACAGGAAATCCTCCACTGCTACTGCTCAGAGGCATAAATAAACTGTTGGCAATCATGATGTGGCTTAAGTGAATCAATTGTCCTTTATGAGTAAAATTTTTCTAAAAAATCTAATTTCTTTAATGGAGTATTTGAGTTTCACAAGTTTACCCTGCTCACCAGTTCTGAGGGGGATTTCATCCCACCAACACTGTCTCTCTGTAGATACCTTTTGTCTACCTTTTATCTGCCCACCATTTGCCTGGAGGTTTGCAGCTGGGAAACCTTGGTGGTTGTGACATGCAAACAATAATATTGGACATGCTGCTCTCATTTACACTTAGGAAGAAGGTTATGCCTTTTCCTTCCAGATCCAGAACTAACTGCAGGCATTCACACTGCTGCTTAGAGGCAAGGTGTGTGCTATATTCCCCACGTAACACCAGCAGACTCAGTCCAGCCATAGGGCAAACACAAGTACTTTTGTCACTGGCACTGATGATTTACAGATAAAACTCATTCATTTCTTTGCTGTGCCTAAAAAACTGTGCTCAAGATGCAAACATCTTTAAACAGGAAAAACTTCATATTACAAAACAACCTACACTAGGTTCCCACTCACCATTAGGCTACCAAGCACATGCTTTATCTTATCACTTGAATCACAAAAATCCTGTGCTGCATTTGTGACAGGGGAGCCCAGACAAATTTCTTTTTAACAAAATATGACTATAAAATGGCCAATTCCTATTGCTATTGACCATGTGGCTGTGTGCTCACTGGGACTACAGCCATCACACAAGTGTCTGCAGTGTGCTGAGCAGCTCCTCTTCCCAAAAACTCCTGAAGGAGAGCAGGGAAACAATAGCTGTAAGGTGATAACTGTGTCATGACTAGTGACAGGAAGGCTGAAGCCATGCTCAGTGTTTCTCTGGTCGAGGGAAAGATGAGCCTTAGAATATATTGCAGTGTCAGTGATTAGGAGATTAACAGCTGCAAAAAGCACAGCAAAATAACTTCATCGTGCTAATTCATTTCCTAATCACAGCTTGGAGCTCACAGCACAAGGAAAATCATGTTTGCCTCTGTGTGTGTATAAATACAAAGGAGCATAGGATTCTATTTCTTTCCCCAGGTATTACTGCCTGTGTCACCAGAACACGAGTGGCTATTATGAATTATCTCCACCATCCTGTATTCTCCCTCTGCCCTCCCCACTTCCCTGTGAAAGGGGGGGCGAGAGGAGAGCAAAGAAAAGATGGCATCTGTTAGATTCCCTTTCTTCAGCTTTTAGCAGCCTTCAGAGGTCAGGATGCTATTGGCTCTGCTCCGTGTGCGAGCTGGAGCTGTTCACTTAGCAACAGAAAGCAGAAGCAGCAGCCAGCAAAACTCGCTGGCAACGTGTGTGTGCGCCCGTGAGAGAGAGGAGGAGACAGGGACTGGGAGCATGGCTCCGAGGATGTGCTCTGCCCCTGCCCGCACAGGCTCTGCTCTGCACCAGGGCTGCCTGTCCAGGGGCGGCAGCAACAGGTGCTGGTGCCCTGCATCCCACCCAAAGCAGCCCGAGAGCTCAGCATATTGCATTTTTAGTATAGGAGCTCAGCTAGAGCCTCCAAACAGCAACAGCAGCAGCCAATCTCAACAAAGCCTGTATTTAGTGCAGGTCATAAAGCACGGATTCTGTGCCTGAAACAATATGGATTCAAGATGTGATGTGTTAGAAGAAAAAGGATGGGGAAGGAAGAAAGCCAGAGATAAGATTATGCAGAAAGAACAAACGAGTTTACCTTCATCTACTTTTTCTCCTGCTACCTATCAGCAAGAAACCCAAGACTTAACCAACTGCAGAAAGACACTGTCAGTACCATTATTCAACCTCCAGAAGCATGAGCTTGTATCTCAGCTACTTCTGAATAACAGTTTCTTAAAGAGCAGGGAAAGGAATAGCAGAGGAAGGTGTTAAGACAGAAAAAATTCAGAAAAAAATTGTATTTTGCAGATCTTAGTTCCTTTATGAAACACAGGAGGCTTGTGCTGAGAGATTGCTGATTATTTCAAGCTGCTGTTCAGAGCAACATAAGAGATTTCATGCAGATCATTCCACAGGGAACATACAGCCTGCAACCCTCCCATGCAACTGGCATCAGATATTTTCATTTCTGCCACTGTTAAGAGCTCTGAGCACCCACCAGGAAAAGCATAATTTTCTCATATGTAAGGTATGTCTCCCTCCTCTCCATCCATCCCCAAATGAAGTAATTGTAGAGCAAATGTCACTGACCCTGTTCTTTCTCCCAATTGCTTTACATTTGTGTAGATCTAAATTTTTTATTTTAAAACTAAACGTAAGTCCCTCTACATGTGGAGTGTATCACTGCTGGTCTTTCCAACTTTGAACACATAATCCTGCAAGTCAGGCCTACTGAAACGCAGCAGCTGAACAGCTCTAAACAGATCAGCTCAAAAAAAAAAAAAATCACCAACCAAGACCTTCTTTCTACTCAGAATGAGGAGCTTAAAAGCAACCAAGGGTGTTGTTTTATCCTTTTCACCTCTTTTGTGTGACAATTCTATTACATTTTCCTTATATTCAACAATACAATGGATAAGTAATAAAAGAAAGGAAATGGTACTTCCCTAGATTCAATATATCCATAACATATATGTGATTGTTAAAGAGGAGCCTGCATTTTTGGAGGAATGGGTCCACAGCATGGGCTGCAGGCCTCGTTCTCCTTTTACTTCCTCCACAGAAGGACTTCACCTTGCCAACAAAAATCTACAGATTACAGGAACTGAGCAGAGATAGAAAAAGTTGACTATCGAGAGTAGTCCACTGGTACGATGAGAAACAATCTAGTGTAAAGAAAAAGAAAATTAAAAAAAAAAAAGAAAAGAAAAGAGGAAGGGGAAAAAACAAACCTATGTTGACCTGGCTGAGCATGGCCAAAGACACTGAAAGTGCCTAAGAGAAGCAAGGCCCTGCTGTGGTCACTTTTCCTGTGCTTCAGGCAAACTCTTACTAAAGCCAGTGGGAATATGAGTGCTCTCTTACTGAAAATCTTTCAGATTTTATAATTTAAAGAAGTAATGATCGTTTTCACCAGTGGTATGAAAGCATCACACAGAAGGCAGCCACCTTGATGGTCTGTGATGGTGTATGCATCTAAAATTTGTGTTCTGTAGGTGAATGTCATGATCTGCATTTAAAGGACACCACAAGAGCCTTATTCCATTTCCTCAGCCTCTGCAGGGCCTTACATGTACATTCCCCACAGCGTGGGTGGCAGTCTGCCATTGTGCCCCCAGCTGCCATGGCACCGGGTGACGTGCCCAGGCCTTTGCCTGGCTGGCCCTCTGCAGACCTGCTCTGGCAACGCCCGAATGTGTGGCACTGAGGACAGAGGTACCCAGCTCCAACTGAGCACTGACTTGAGGACTGCAGAAAGTCTGCCTGGCAGTTAGTGGACTTTTTAGAAGGTGCCTTTCCACACTTTTGGCAGGGAGGTTATTTGAGGCATTTGAATGCAGTCATCTTCTACAAGTGCTTAAAGAACTTACTGAAAATGTAAACTTGGGTATTAGACAGCGTTGAGGATTCCCACTGGGATATATTCATAACTTCAAATGAAGTTCATGGTCATTGTTATTATCTCATGAATGTGAAATCTGTTTGCAGTATCAATACAGTACATGGAAAGGAAAGCCCACACCCAATAATATATTTTGGCTTCTGACATCCCATTTTCATGTGCCTGCACATTGCATTTTAAGTGGAGAATGAAACAAAAAGACCTGTGATACCAGGGCTCTGAGCACAGTGGAACCAGCACCCTCCACCTGTGAGTAAACTCTGAGGCCTTTTTTCCTCTTCTCTCATCTCTCTGCAGCACCAAGGAGCTGAAATTAACATTTTTGTCAGAGACCCAGTGCCCGCCTCATGTGGAGCGCCGAAGTCCTGGGGGCTGTCAGCCAACAGCCAGAGCCCTGCAGAGAGCAGGGACTTGGTTCTGCCCTGAAGGCATCATCTCCTGTTCACTGCTGAGCTCTGAGCTCAGGAAGAGTTGGAAGCCAAGACAGATGAGCATCTCTCAAGGCAGCCTGTCCTGTGCTTGCAGGAAGTATGGGACGGAATGCACAGAGTCATGGAACAGTTTGGGTTAAAATTAACCTTAAAGATTGTCTTGCTCCTGTTGCCTAGAATTGAAAGAAACTGTCCAAACAATATTAGAGGTGATAACAAAGAGCAGCTCTTTAATGAAAGCATTCAGGTGCACCAAATATGGATATGCACACCCATGGGATCCGATTATCAAAACTGTTATAAGTTTAATTGATTAGTATATCTGGCATGTACATCAAATAGGAGAATGGTTGTCCTAGTGACCCACCCTTGGGCCTGCCCCTTGGAGTCTTCAGGAGGTTCTTTGCCCTAGTTCTTGTTATGTCTTCCAAGTGCTAGTGCAAAATAAGATGTCCCTATTAGAAATTCTTTTCCTGAAAATAAGACTAAATAGAATTTCAAGAGTGTGACATAATGTGTGAGAAAGGGTTAGCCATTGTCCTAAAGTGTGGGAAAGGGTAAAAAAGTGCTGGAAACTATACAACTATATATTATAAATCTAAAAAGCTACAAATATATGAAAAAGCTAAAAATCTTTAGGCACCACTCCAACTCCCTGCCATGAGGAGGGTCACCTTCTACTTTTCACAGGTTACTCAAAGGAACCTATGAAACCTAATCTATGTAACCTAACACATGTAATCTAACCACAATCTCCACATTGCACATACACAGTTTAAAGGCTCTTATTTGAGGGACTGATTTGCATGCCCACCCCTGAACTGGTATGATCTGAGGAAGAACAATGCCTGTTAACAGCCCATCTTTTAATTTGTACCTTAAGTTACTGGAATAAGAAGGGAGAAAGAGAATAATTAAGCATTGGGGTTTTTTTAACCACCACAAACATCACATTTCCTTTATGCTTCAGCAATTTTACTGTAGGAGACAAATCAATACTCTTCTCTGTGGAGTTAAAGATTCTCATTTGGTAAGGGAAATGGGGAATTTACCTTAAAGAAAACAATACATAATTCTTTAGAATTAAAAAAACCCCCAAACTTTCTTTTTTGTCTAGTTTCTGTTTTGTTAATAAAAGCTAAGAACACTTAAAGGGAAGAGTTTTTCTGTATAGACAGGATTTTCATAAACACACTTGCTCCTTCCAACACATTGAAGGAAAAGCAGAAAAAATGCCGAGAGCAAGAAAATGCCTAAAGGAGAAAAACATTTTTGAAATGGTCTGGATCTCTCTCTCAACAGCCAGCTACCTAAACAGCCATGGAGGAATAGTTCAGGACAACAGAATGAAACAATAACCAAAGAACACATCCTCAGTCTATGCAAGCGATTCAGTTTTGGCTGTGTTTTGGGAGGGGCTTTTTGGGGTGGTGGTGGTGGGGGTATCACTCTTCACCCAATCTCTAGTCCCATTTATGCCCCTACCATGTTGCAAATACAATTGCTGTGACAAACACAGACAAACTGTAAGCCCCCACATTACCATGCAATCATTTTAGCCTTAGGTTTTGTAGCCTAAATGGAAAAGTTTACATATAGAAGTTTTCTTCATGTAAATAATCTGGAATTCCTAGTAGCCAAAGGAGTTCCCCACTGCTTCTAAAATGATGGTTTAGTTATATTTTATATCAATCCTTTTTAAGCAACAGCTTGTTATTAAAATGTCCATTGTGGTTGAGAGAACAGAAATGAAGGCAATAACAGAACGATGGTGTTTGCTGACAGACAAACAGCCAGAATGCAAAACACCACGATGTGACCTTGCTAACTGGCGCACCCTATACACTGTCTCTGGGGTCTCCTCTGTAAACACGACCTGGCACTAAACTGCTGCCTCTTTGCTTTTGCAACGGATTCTCTTCTTCATGTGGGAGGCCCTCATTCTATCAGAGCAACTTAAGACATTTCAGCAGGGTCACACCTTTCTTTCCCAGAGGAGTCACCAGATCCTACTCAGCCCAAAACATTTTACTGTTTAACCAATTCTCACAGCACACTTACAGCATGTCTAGGGCAGCGAATGTAGAAGGATACATACTCCCTTTCCTTCTGCAGATGAGAGCTGAGGCAGCTCACATAACTGCTCCATCACACAGCAGTATATAAATATCAGCATGACAATGAAAAGCTCAAGTAGTCAACTCCTGGGCTTAAATTTTTTCTGACTGCATCACTAATTGTCTCTTTAAGAAAAGTCTGACAAAATTACAATAAAAATGCATTTCTAAACAATCATGACCCTTTTGGTAAAGCTGCTGTTTTATGTTACTTGCATCACTGGTAACAGAAAGCCAGCTGAGAATCTTGCTGTTGGTGTCAGGTAGTTCCACCAAAAACCAGGCTTCTTTTACAAAACTTCAGTGGAATGATAGCTCTTATCACAGAAGGAGAATTCCACCAGGCAGAAGAATAATGGTGAAATGCTCTGTGAGTGGCAGAATGAAATGCAGTTGCACAGGCAGCCAGGAAGGCAGCACCGGTGGGTGGTTATCGAGACAGTTTCATCAGACAGTCGAAGGCCATGCAGAGCTTTATAAATCAGCATGAAGAGTTTACAACTGACACACCACTGAACACAGAACACTAAAGACTCCTCCTGTTCTGAAAAGCTGATTTTTGGCAGCAGCCTTCCTGCAGCTTTTAGATTTTACTTACAAGAGTTAAAGGGTGGAGGCAGATAGAATCAAATAACCCAGTCTCAAACTCAAGAAAGCATGAATTGAAATCTGTCTCCATGACAGAGAAATTATCTGTCACTGATAAAATTCCTCAGATAATAAAAGTCAGGATGTGAAACAGCCCAAGTACTTCAGGGGAACCAAAACAATAAATCAGGGTGCTAGACAAGTGTGACATCCTCTGCTACCTGGCAGACAATTCTGTCTCTCAGAGGCTGGACTACCCTGACAGGGTCCTGCACCCTGGTGAGAAACCAAGCAGAGAGATCTGGCCACAGATGCAGGTAGCCCAGGCAGCCCTGGGGTTCTGACACCCACAGCAGTAGGACAGGAGATGAAAGGAGTGCTCCTCAAACCAACTTCACTTGGAGCAAATGACAGCCAGAAGTCTTAGGAGATGAGCATGGTGTCTTCCTGGAGATGAGCATGGTGTCTTCCTGGAGATGAGCATGGTGTCTTCCTGCAAGCTCAAGATGTGATTCTAGTGACAACTGCAACAATGCAATTGTCAGCCTTTTAGGCTTGGAGAGGAAAGAATTTCCTAGGGCACCAAAACAGCATCTACAATTACACATTTCACTAGTCTAAGTCTAAAATTACTGAGTAGTAACTGAAACTGGAAAAATCTAAAGCAACTGATCAATGGGAAAGCATGCAGGAACAGCCATATTCTACACTGCAAAAAATGACCTGAACATTAATCACCACACCACCAAACCACGTCATAGTCACTGAAGAGGAAAACTTCCTCTCTGCCATTTTTCATCAAATGGAGATAACACAAGGGCACAAACAAGAAATCCACACAGACTAGGGATACAAGAACTAGAGATGGGCTCAGACACCTTGTGTATATATGACTGGCTGAAAACTACCCCAAGTGTCAGTGGGGCTGGACTCCACTTTTCAACAGAAATACAATGAAGGAAAAGGAACAACTATCCAGATAACACTTATATATCCATTTTAACAATGCAGGCAAAACCTTCCATTAATAAATCCCCAAGGAGAAATTCACAAACTATCTTTTCACCTAAAATTCAAAAACTATTCCTCTTCAAACAATAAAGCATGTTTTGCACATCCTTTGAAATATTTTCCTAGGGGGGAAAAAGAAGAGAGAGAGATATTGAAAAGAGAGATGAGAGACAGTTCTCATTGTAATAAACTGATTCTTGGAAAGTCTGACCCACCAGAGAAGATAGTTAGCAGCCAGGCTAGTAATTCTCTTCAGCCATGCAAGTACAGCTGTTAACTCTTTCTGTAAAACACTGAGATAAAGGGTAACTGCAGTGTGGATTTTCTAAGTGATGTTCCAGCAGCTCAACACTTTCTTCTTAAGCTTGATATGTCCTTCTGCAACCAGCTGGTGATGTAATGTAAAATTTAAGATGTCATCTACATGAAAAGAAATCCAAATGAAGAATACAACAATTATGGGGGAAGTCCATAAGACAGAAGATGTGCAAAATGTTTGAAAGCACAAATATAAGAAATTCCCCTGTATAGCAAATCCTTAGTACAGTTTGGAAGTGAAATACGACAGATATTCACCTTAATGTGCACATGACACCAAGGAACAGGGACATTGCAATAGCAAATCTAGGATAAAACCAAAATCTAAAAGAAATCCAAAAGAAAATCTGAAATACGACTGAGAGGGCAATAAATGGCCAAAATTAAGAGAATTATTGTGAACTGAGCACCAAATGGAGCAATTTAAAGTACAGGGAGATATAACAGAAGCATCCTACCTAAGCAGCAGAGATTTATGAGCATACATCAGTGGGAGTATGTTTTGGGTCTTATAAACCACCTTTTGACCATTTAAAAAGCATTGTGGATTTCACAGTGACCTGGAACATTCTCAGGGCCAGAGTGAGCTTATGCTGATTTACATCTCTCAGGATAAGGGCATACAGTGCTGATGAAGCCAGAGCAGTTTCTGCCAGCAGTGCCATGCTCCAGTGACTCTGAAGGAGCTCTGTTAAGTCTAGGCCACTGGAGAGGCTTCTTCCCCTCTCCATTGGAGCCTTCCTTACCTTTGGACCCTGGAACTTCCCTGGACACTACAGCTCATTGTCCAACAGGAGGCCATGCACTGAAAGAAGAAAGTCAGCAGACTCCTCTTTTCAGCACTCAAACTCATCTCCACCCACCCTGTCTGGGTGGGTCCACTTCAGCGTCCAAACTTTGTCCAGTGAAATTAACACAGGCTTTTGGTAAGAAAAAGTATTGAACTTTTTTCATTAGACTTGAAAAAAACAACTTGAAAACACACCAACAGAAGCAGCAGTAACACAATGATGTTAATGACTGCATGATGGAACCATTTATTTAGTGGCTACTTTAGACCTTGGCATATAGTGAAACCTCAATAATCTAAACACATTCCACACAGTGATTTTGTGTTTCATTAGCAAACCTTTTTATTTTAAACCCTTTTAGAGCTACATGTCCTTTCCAGTACTGTTTTGCTACCTAGGAGCATCTTGTCTGAACTGCTGGATCAAATCTAGAAGAAATGCATTACAACCCAAGGCCATCACCATCTGGTGACTGTTCAACATCCTACATGGACACTAGCCTGTGTCCAGCAATGGGTGAACAGGTGTCCACACAACAGCAGCCATCACAGTTGTCACTGGATTGTAATCCCATTTCCAGACTTGACACTCAGGCAGAATACTAAAAGCCTGCCACCCTCCAGCTGATCCTTCCTGGCATGCTTGGGAGGAACCCCCTCTGCCCTGCTCCTCTGCCTGACATTGCTGAGTGGCTGGTGGTGAGTTCTGTGCTGGATTTCATTCACTAATACCTCCATTCTTGATCATTCGAAAAGAACAAGCAAACAGCATTAACAAAAAGAAATGCCCTTGGAAATCCAGCGTTGTGCAAGGGACTCAGACCACTCTCTTTGCCCTTCAGGCTCCACAAACACTAGCTCTCCCCACAAAATGTGACCCCTTCACTTAGGCAGTAGCAGAACCAGCTATTATTCACGCACAGTAGAAAAAGCATTTGCTACCTTTAACACTGGGAAAAAGAAAAATAATAAGACTTCTCCCCTAGATTCAGTGAGTATCTAAAAAAATAATAATTTTCATTGAAAATGGCCAACTCAGCCATAGAATCACACTAAAAGATTCCTGCAGGAACCTAAAAACCATATACGTTTGACTAGCAACAGATTAAAAATCAGTCAAAATAAAAATAAAAAATAATAAAAATAAAAGATACACAGAATAAGGCAGGCTGTGGATTTCACAAGTGTCTGAGGGTTCACAGACCAGTAGCCAAGTTTACAAGCACAACAAATTAGCAGGACTTGGATGAGCCACAGGAAGTAATTGTGCATTGCTAGATCATAGCAAATATGAAGTAAAGGCTCATTAACTTACAACTTTCCGTGGAGCTACAAACTAACACTTGTTACCTGGTGTTTCCTAAGGGCTCACACACAGTCACTGAACTCTTCAGCTGAGGCTGGGAAGCTTTCTAAGCCATGGACTTCCCTCAGGCTCAGGACCCCTAAGCTGAGTGCTAATAACTAACGCCATGTTCACAGGCAGAAACATCCTCCATGTGGAAAATCCCTTCTCAGCAGCCTTTGGTACACTCATTTGAACCCCTCTATTCAACCTGACAGAGACCTCTGAACTTTGGACAGCCAGGCTGGTTGGAGCTGTTTTCAGCAAAGACCAGACAGGGGGATATGTTTGTGTGATTTGGACAGCCTGGTTTTTGGTAGCAGGGGAGGGCCACAGAAGTGGCTTCTGTCAGAAGGTGCTGGAAGCTTCCACCATGGCCAACAGAGCCAATCTCTGATGGCTCTGAAGGTGGACTTGCTGCTGGCCCAGTTACAGAGGCTGGTAACACCTCTGTGATGACATATTTAGGAAGAAAACCAAAACATCACAAGCACAGTTTATTCCAGGGGTGGCAAAGCGCCGTTGCTGGGGCCATCCATGGCCGCAGGGCTGCTGGGCCGGCAGCAGGAACGTGATGAGCAACTCCGCGACACGGAACCTGGATGAGATCAACCTCTCAGTGCTTTGGGATCCTGCAGGAATCCTGGAATTGTGGAGCTTGTTGGCAATGGTACCTACAAGCAGCAGTTTTCTTTTAGTCAGAGAAGAGGAGGAAGTGAGGACACGAGAGGGAAAACAACATGGTGGCACCAAGGGCAGTGGGAAAAAGGAGGGAGAGGAGGTGCTCCAAGAGTTGGAGCCAAGGTTCCTCTGCGAGCTGTAGTGAGGACCATGGTGAAACAAACTGTCCCCCTGTAATGCATGAAGTTCATGGGAAATGGAGAGATCCACTCACAGCCCATGGGAAAAGCGCTCACACCAGAGCGGGTGGATGCCAGAGAAAGCTGAGATCCAGGGGGAGACCTGAATGGAGAGAGAGGGCCCTGCTTCCAGAGACAGAGAGAGAGAGCCCTGCTTCCAGAGACAGAGAGAGGGCCCTGCTTCCAGAGACAGAGAGAGAGGGCCCTGCTTCCAGAGATAGAGAGAGAGGGCCCTGCTTCCAGAGACAGAGAGAGAGGGCCCTGCTTCCAGAGACAGAGAGAGAGGGCCCTGCTTCCACAGATAGAGAGAGAGCCCTGCTTCCAGAGACAGAGAGAGAGCCCTGCTTCCAGAGACAGAGAGAGAGCCCTGCTTCCAAACTAGAGCAGCCTGTCCTTGTCGCCTGTGGATGAGCGACACATACCACAACAGATTGGAGGAGACTGTTTGCTTGTGGGAGGGACCCCATGGCATAGCAAAGACTCTTCATTCTGAGTGAACAGAAGAAGATCTCAAGTGATGAACTGAACAAACTCCATGCCCTGTCTCCCTGTGCTGTCAGTGGGGAAGAGGGAGAGGCTGATGGGGGGGGGAAAGGTGTTTTAGAGGCTTATTTTACTTCTCATTATCCTCCTCTGACTCTGTTAATAATAAATTTACTTTACACCTTTAAATTTGAACCCATTTTGCCCTTAGACTATTTTTCTCCCAATCCTTGTCTCACCTCATGAACCCTTTGTTAATTTTTTCCCCCCTCTACTTTGCCCAGGTATAGCAGAAGAGAGTGAGGGATGACTTTTGTGGGTGCCTGTTGTCTGGTCAGTATCAAACCATGACAATGTTCTCCAACAATTTCACAGGGGTGACTGTCCAGTTTCTATCTGGCTTAGTTTGCTTCCTTAATAGCCTGCAGATAGGAAGGAAGAAACCACAGTCCAAAACCCCTGTGGTGAGATCTTTATAGCCAGCAAAATGAAGTACTACAGCAAAATGTAGTACTACAGGTACTACAGCCTTCTATGGGCTTACACCATTAACCTGCTTCTCAGTTGGGAATTTAGGAACATCCCTAGCAAGTTGCCAAAGAACCTCCTCTAAGCAAAGGATGGACATCCGAAACTTCTGCTCTTTTTTGCAAGTGATCTATACTATTTGGGCATTTCCCACCTACCATGCCAGTAACTTTCCCTGTTCTATATCAACTTGATCAACATTTCCATGCCCTCAAAAGCACAGCCATTCTAAGCAACGATCAAAACAAAACTTTCTACTTAATAAAAAAAGCACTATGGAGCTTGCTGGGAGGATAAAATATGATTACTTTCCAAACACCAAGAGGAAACCAGCATCAGAAATCCTTTTGCAAGGTCTAGAAAATGAGATTCTTAAAGTGAACCTGAAATGACCAAACTTAGCAATTACACATTTTGCCATATAATATACTTATCTAAATTTTAGTCTTTGTGTGCAAACAGACAGGGTTTTGTCTGTTTGGCCTATTGTCTTATAACAATTATTCCATTTGCATCATGGAAGTTAATTACACCAACTACAGAAATTGAGTAGAGAATCAGGACTGCTTTTTGGTCCTATGCATGTCTACCTATGTTGATATCTGTCTGTATGCACACATACCCATGAACATACACACTACACTGAGATAAAACATGAACAGAACAATGAGGCTTTTATCATCTTTAATACAGTTCTGTTATATATAACCTTTCAACTTAAATATAAGCTTAAACTTGAATCTCTCACATGCATACAGTTATATACTTATTTATAGCTACAGCAATAGAGAGGCTGCTTAGAAAAGTAGAACATCTTTGGAAAAAGTGGGTGGTGATAATGCAGAACAGAATCTGCTTTTCAACTTTACTGGCATCTCTGGTCTATGAAAACTGAACTTGAATCCCCTTTTTCAGCCCAGTAGATTTCTTTGAATCATGTGTCATAATCGTGTCTGTAGGAATTTTTATCTGCCCTATCCCCTCAATCACCCTTTAGGAGTTTGGCTGCATTCTGGCCATCAGAACATTGCAGGAGGAATGGAAATGGGCTCCTTCATGCTTTGCATTCTCATACAACAAAAGACAGGCAACCCTGGGCATGAAGATAAGTTCTGAGTCACCTTGTCCCACACTGAGTGAAGACCTCTGAACTCCATGACTGCTGGAAATAGTGGGGCATCAACTCAGAGCAGAGGGTGCCTTACAAAACACAGACCCGCCCAGCCTCCCATACCTTTCAGTATTTGTTTAAATACTGAAATTTAAATACTGGGATTAAATTTTTATTTTGTTTCATAATCCAGGGGACGGGAACAAGTTCACTGTTGGCAGAGTCCATCACTTGAACAATTAGCCACTCAAATTCATTAATTGCCAAAAGGAAAGCAAATGCTTGAGGACAGGTCACATGGCACTGGGCTGACCCCAGGAATACTGTGGTGTGTCAGTGTCAGACAAAGAACAGGGCATGGTCTGTTTGCAGTACAGGTATACCTGACTAGAACTGTGCAAAGTTTGATGGCAAACACACTGCAGCTTGGGGCTTATTCAGATACATCTTCATGAGTGTTTTCCTGTAGTCTTCCATCTGTAAGGGTCTTTGGAGAGAATTCATGTGTTCTGCATTATAAGCTTTAGCAAGGAGTAATTTGAGATGTTTGTTGTGCATAGGTACATAGTTTCTAATAACACATCACAAATTCCGATTTTAATGTGTAAATCACACCATGGGTACTTTGCATGTTATACTGTTATATGTAACTGCACAGACTACTTAAAGGCTATTTTCATGTACCCTCAGCCCTCTCTTGTTCCTTTCAGCTCACAGTAACTGCAAGACAAATAAAGCTGCATCTGTCTGCTCACAGGGAAGGTGACAGGAAATGGGAAGCAATGACAAGGCCAGGCCTGACTCTCAGCTTGCTAACCACTGCAGACTGTAAAGTTGCCTTTCACTGCAGTCAGCACCAGGCCTGCCACTTTCCTCAGCAGCACTAGAACTTCACCTCTGCACAGGATTTCTCGAGCCACTTATATCATATCAGCCATGCTAATTTTTAAACAACAACTTTAAAATACTGCAGGCTAATTTCAATATTTGACACTACGCTAGAAAAGTTCAGCAAACATTATGAGCATGGAACAGGCCTCCTGTGCCTGCCTTGTGTAGGCAGAGCCTTTAAAAAAGCAGCTTATACTTGGACAGGCTGTGCAAATTGTTTGGCTGCTAAAAAATTTTGCTGACCTCTTCTTTAAGTTAGCTGCAGACTTACAGGGAGATTTATAAAACATCTCTGCCTCTAATATGTTCAGTTTACAATCAAGTAACTCATTCATGGCGCATCCAAGTCAGTCAGGCATGAAATGCTTTCTGTAGATAAGGCAGACAAAACTGCTGCATTCACTCCTGTTGCTTGACCTTAGTGGGGCTGCTGGGATTGTGCATGTTAAGACAGGGAGAGCACTTGAAGAATGGGGTTAAAACTAAGTCAGCCTTTCTGTTCTCTGTCAATGATTTTTGATCGATTCCAACCTCTGCTATTGTCAGCTCAGCACAGATCCCATCCGCTGTGAAGTTTGCTTTTCTCTGCCTCTTGCATTTCAGCCACTACCAAGGACTTTGCCATGCTAGAACCACCTGCCTGTTGTGTTCAGACAAAAGAGACCCAGTGTGGAGGCCCATGAGCCTACCAGGGAAAAGGCAGCAGTAGTGCCCAGGAGGAACATGCCCTAGGCTCCTGGCATTCCCCACAGCTCAGGGTGAGGACAGAAGCTTCCCCCATGGTGCTCTGCAGCACTATGTTAATTTATCTGGGTTTTGTCTTCCCAGTTGGCCTGTTGGCCTTCCCTACGCCTTTTACCCTCATGTGTTCATGTTCTAGAGAGTTCTCCCTTCCCCGTTACCCCATGGGTTTATGTAACCCTGCCCATCCCCGTTACCCCATGGGTTTATGTAACCCTGCCCATCCACCCTGGCATTCCCTATTGGTCCCTTTCCTGTGTACTACCCCTGAGCCCTCAGACCACTGCATCCCTGATGCTCTCTCTCCTCCACC
>NW_005054453.1:418594-450739 GCF_000277835.1 Geospiza fortis
TCCCTCTATTTATACCCTGGACCCTGCTTTGTCTTTGTGTTTGGCCCCTGGACCCCTTCAGCGTTGTGTGGAATAAAGCACGGTGGAACTCCATGCCTGGACCCTCCCGTGTCTTCGCTGCCGAGCTGCTGTGCGTGTGTCTGTCTGTCTGTGTCTGTGTGTCTGCGTCTGTGTGTCTGTGCTGGTGCCCTCCTGGCTCCTACCCGCTGGCACAAGACACTCTCAGGGAAGGTTGCATCCACCACCACCACAGACCCAGCAGTGCTGCTCCACTGACAAAGCAATGCTAAGAGGAGCAAAGGCTTGGTTGTGTCATTGAAATTAATAGTTATGACTTGCTGGATGTGCAATGAAAAGATCTCCTGAAACAGAGGGACTCAGCTATGGTTTCACCCTGGGAGCAGCTGCACTGCAGTCTGGAACCTGTGCATGTTCTGATGCTCTGATGTGCTCGTCTGTGGGGGCTTGTGCACACACAGGAGAAGGAAGAGATCCTTAAACATCGAGATGGCAAAACAAAAGCTGGGTGCCAACACAGCTGTGAGGGTGGTCAGGCACTTGAAGAGGTTGCCCAGAGAAGCTGTAGGTGGCCCATCCCTGGAACTGTTCAAGGCCAGGTTGAATGGGGCTCTGAGCAACTGGTTTAGGCAGAGGGGTCCCTGCCCATGGCAGGGAAGTTGGAACTCGATCTTTAAAGGTTCCTGTCAACCCAAACTGTTCCATGACCCTCTGGAAAAAGAGGGAGGCTACACAGAAGCACACTGTGGCACAGCACACAGACCACCAACTGCAGTGTTTCATCTACAGTGGCACAGTGGCAGCATGACACATGTTATCATGACTGTGGTGATAAAAATACACCTAGAGGATACATAAGTTATGTCATGCTGTCTGCAATCTCTGCAGGCCCAGTAACTAAGCAAGACCTAAACCTTTGCATTCCTCATTAGGGTAGTACAAATCTATTAACTTTGCTTGGACCGACAAGGGTCCGAATTTAACCCATTGTTTCTGAGCTGGCTTTTTTTCCCCAGTGCTGACAGAAGTCACACATTATTATCCCCCACAGGGTACCAACAGCCAATTAAACACCTAGAGGAACCCATTATTAATGATCCAGCTCTTCATTCCTCCCAACCTGTGGGAACTGAAATAGTTCCATCTTTGCTTTGTATGTTAAAAAAAAGAAGTTGATTTTCATTCACACCTCTGCCATTTCACCTGTAGCACCCTTTTGCTTTCTCTCCCTGCCCTGTGCCACTGGGGCTATGTCTGCATGACTCCCTCCAATCCACTACACAAAAATGGAATCAAAACAAAGCAAAACTGAAATGGAGGCAGCAAAATGCTTTCCAGGTAGCCCCAGGTGTTTCACTAATATAATACACACCTTGCCTCCAGTTTTTCTACTTCAGCCTCATTCAACTAAGCATCCCTATTAGGACACAATCCAAAGAAGTGCTTAAATGCCTATTTAAATACAGATGGTTTAAACACTTTTCTGAATTAAACCCTTTAACTGTCAGATCTTCAGAACAGAAAGAATGCTTTAACTTTGGCTTACAGAGAATTGAAAAATCAGATAGAAGAATGCTCTTCCTGGCTGCATTGGTGGCTTGCTGACAACATACACAAAACCAGAAATATTTTCTCACTTCCTCTTAACTTTGTGCATTGGATCTTAAAGAAGATGCAGACAACAGAAAACACTTACAAATCTCATCAGACAGACCACTAGGCATGTGCTCAGAGAAAATCCGTGGAGCTGCCATTTCTGGGAGGGAATTACAATCATTCAATGTCAGAGTTTTCACTTGTACAACAGGAAAAGTGCTGCTCAATTCTTCCTAGGAGACATTAATATGATTTGTTGCCTATCCAGGGCCTTGAGATAAAGGGTCCTTTTTACTCCAGTATTAAAATAACCAGGATCCCTTTTTTTTCCCCCAGAACTGCAAGTCTCTTACTGTGGGTGGACCACCTCATCCTGACAATAGCTGAATGCAGCTTCCACCAGAGTCTGTGAGAAGCACTCCTACAGAAGGCAAAGGGGACACCACAAACCAACCACACATGATCCAGAAGGGCTTCATGGACCCTGCAGTGCTTCCAAGCCTCCCTGCTTTCAAGAGGTGGTGTGCCCAGCTCAGCATTTTCTGAGTTAGGAGCTGCATTTTCCCTCCCTTTCCTTTCAATCGTTTAATTAAATCTTTTGTGAAACAATAACAAACACCAACACCCCTCCCACACTCTCATGTTCCATTTCCATGGCAGAAAGCACAGCACCTTTTGCTCAGGCAGCCTCCTCCCTCCCAGCTGTGCACCAAGTGAACTGAAATCCATGGATGTGGCAAGGCCACAGGGAGTATGTGAGTATCATAGAGTCCTGAGCACACACAGGACTCTGATTGTGGCAGCATGTTTTGTGTAGTTTTAATGACGCACAGCCCTGCCAGCTTCCCCCCTCCCACCCCCCAAAGCTTTACGTAGGAGGCAGAGTTATATAATAAAATTTCTGTTTCTGCAGCACTTGCCCCATATCAACACAGAAATGCAGGCTTTATTATTCTTCCCAACTGGCAGGCACTGAATTACAAGTGTTTTAACCCTCTTTGCACTAAACCCTCCAATTGATTTCTGACTCAAAACAGTGGGAGAAACAGCCACTGATCATTTCTGCTCTCTCCACTTGTGAGGCTGATTCTTGCCCTTTGAGATCATTTTTATCAGCTCATAAACACCTGCTTATTAAGGATCAAATTTACTTCCTGGGGAAACTTCTACCCCCGTGCTTTAGTTGCATCCAGGACTAATGTGGCTCAGCCTTAGGACAGAACTATTTGACCTGGTTTTACATCGTGGCTGCATTGAGAAAGATGGAGCTCGTGCTGCAAAAGGGCAAAGGTACAGCTGAGGGGAGCATTGGGCTGCTCTGCCAGCCGCAGGCTCTCTGTAAAGCCAGGACTGCAGGAATGAGATGAGTACTGAAAGGGGAACCAAGGGTAACCCCTTTGATAGCTTGGCCACATGCTGGCAGGACAAATCTCCCCTTGCAGCAAGGAGCCGAGTTTCTAGTCACTGTTTCTGCATACAGGGCCACCAATTTGCTTTTCAGGACCCTGCTTTCTGTTACTCAGGGGTGCAGGCATTTTGGATAAGCTGTTAAGCCACACGAGGACTGAAATCTCACTGAGAGACAATTAATTGGCCAACACCACTTACTGGTGTCTCTTCCACCAAGTCAAGGAGGGGCCTGTCTGTTGTGGAAGACTCGTCCACACCAAGACAGCAAGACCATGATCACCCAGAAAGACAAGGCCTCTTACATTCCCAGAATTACACTTTTCCAGCCAAAGCATTAAGGACACTAAGAGGAAGGTTTCTGAAGCAGATGCCGTTCAGCTTACATGGGAGTGTTCTGAACAGGGAAGCATTTACAGTTAATTAACAAATAACCCCTCTTGGAGTACCAGAGCTCCCACAGATGATTTGGAAAGGGATCAGATACTTGGGAACATGCACACTACTGGCACAGTCCCAAGCAAGATCATGTCCTGACGTGTCCTCTAGTGCCTGGCACCAGTGACCAAAACAGAGCCCAGGAGAGCTGGGCAAGGAGGCCCATGTGCACTCAGCACAGCAGGGCAAGGCAGCCCATGGCTGCCCAGCACAGCTTCCCTCCCCGTGCCACAGAGCACAGCCTTTTGCAGGATGTCCTGGAGCCCCAGCTCCTCCATGCCTAGGAAAGTAAATGGCCACCTGAGCTGCATCACACCTGACACCCACACTTCCAAATCTCCTTCCTACAGGGTGAAGGCTCCCAGGGCCTTCCCTGCACCTTTCCTTGTTGTGGCAATTCCTCCAGGTCAGTGAGCAAGGGGAGCAGGGCTTGGTCCCTCAGTGAAGTACTTCTGCAGAGAAAAGGAGCCACCAGCAGGGGCATGCCCAGGAACAGAACCTGAATTCTGCAGGCTTCAGAGCAGCATGAAGCCCTGGCATTGAGCATCTGTGTATCATTCCCACAATTATAATTCTCAGCAGCTTTCTCACCAGAGAACACAGCTGTCACCACTTTAACTGTGTTTGTTCATCAGCACTGACTGACCTTCATTCACAATCTCCCTGAGCAAGTATTCCCAGCTAGCTGCTGTGGTGGCCTTGAAACACCCAGCAGCCTAATTCTGGGACACAGATACCTCTCGAGCCATTTACTCATGGAGCTGTGAGCACCATACATAATCTTTCCAATAATCTGCACTGAGTGAGGCCTGCTGAGTCACTATCTTGATTTTCCTGTAGGCATAAATTTTCACAGCCCACCACGAGTGCAGTGTAAGCAGTTCCACGGCAGTGCAGGCCAAAAGAATAACCTTAACATGAAGGGATGAGGGGTGCTTTATCATCATGACCTGGCTCCCTAAAACAAGGAAGAATTGAAGATAAAACCACCTTCCCCCACCCACAGTGAGTGATCTGGTCAGTGTTGCTGCCTCCAGCAGCTGTCCTCCAGGAGGGCTAATGGGGAGCAGGATCCCTTGTTGGTTAGTCGTGTCCCTTTGTGCTGCTAGTTAATGAGCTGTCATCTGCTCCTCCTGGATCGTGTGCTATAAATACACCTTGTGCTTTTGTCAGCAACCTAAGCTAACAAAGTTTTCCACAGCACAGAACTCCAAAGAAATTCTGCATCCTCAAATAAAGTTATAGGTGGAGTTGCAAAATCTTCTGCTCACCTCTGATGATTTGGTCTGGTTACCTAAAAATGTTTAATTAGGGAAAGGAAACATTTTTAAACTTATGAAGATTAATTCTGCCTTTTCTCATACCACAGCTTCCCTTATAAACACCCATTTAAATAAAAGGTGTTGGGCTTTTTTCATCCCTGAGTCGTGCCACAAGAAACAGTGTGAATCTGGGGAACAGACAGCAGAAGAAATGATGATCTGACCTTTGCCTATGAAACAGCTTGGGAGGCATGGGGGGAAGTTCAAGAAGGTTCTTCCTCCTGTGGAGCGTCAGGCAGCCACAGGAATGTACCTCTAGGAACAGGCTGGCTGGATAGACTGGATAGAACAAGTTCAGAGCAGTGCTGCAGCTTGCTCTGCACCACGTCAGGAGGAGAGAGGGAGAGGGAGGGACAGTTTGGGGTACAGAGAATTTGGGGTAGCAGGTGATGTGGGGCTGCTCATTGCACCCTCCCATCAGCAGGACAGTGATGGGGCTTGCAAAGGAAGGGGCACAGCTGCAGAGAGCAGTGCCACAGTTTGTTTTGGTAGCTGCTGTGTCTCAAACCTGTGCGCTGGAGTGCTGGTTTTTTGCTGCCAGGGCTTGGCTGTGGTCAGGAAGGAGCTTGGGTAGGGCTGGGATCAGGCTGAGACATGAAGCTGTGTCCCTCAGCAAGCAGGGCTGGGATAGCAACGTTTCCACTTTCTAATGATAAGTCTTAGGAACTCTGGGTAACAGCAAGATCACTGCGTGGGTGGATTTATGTTGAAATTAACTTATGTTTAATCACATACAGCACAGAGCTGGTTTTCTGTCTGCTTTAACAGGGTCTGTTTCCTCCAAGGACGGTACTTGCCTGGACTTGAACAGTAATTCAGATTAAGGTAGGATGCGAAACTAAAGCACAGCTGTTGATCCTGAAGAACTGCAACTGTGGGTATCCCCTTCTGGAACAAGAGCATCTGGATCCCATTTGGTTTAGCTTAGCTAAAAGGATGACAGCATAAGTCACACTTCTGAGGGATCCCCAAAACCATCAATTGGCTAAATTCTTATTAACAGATATAATTTGTGTCACATACAGTTAATTAACTCAGGTTTTTTTTTTCAATTTGAAGCAGTATTTTAAAAATACTTTGCTACTCTTAACATTTTACCGTAGCTGTTCAGATTTACTTTGCGGGGGGTTTGTTTGTTTTCGGTTTGGTTTTGCTGTTGTTGTTTTTTTGTTTTGGGGTTTTTTTGATTGTCCAAACATATAGAAGGCAGTAGAGAGCAGGTAAGGAATACTGAGTCTCTTACAGAAGAGAGGAGACATTATCTGAACTTTCTATACTGTTGTGCTTTTTATATGGGATATGCATAGAAGAGAGAAACAAACACAATATATTTTTATTATCTTAGTTCTTCCTGTGCTGAAAGCAAATCTAGTAGTTCAAATATTTTTTCTTTAAATTTACAAATGTTTAAGATCTGATAAAATAGCATATATGTGTAGTTGTAAGCAATACATAATTTTTTCTTTAAAAAGGATGACAAAGTTTTGTATTGTAAACATATTTGTGTGCAAATATATTTATCCTTCCATAGTTAATCTACAGGAGAGAAGAAGGGAACATATGTAATAAACACAACTGTAATCAGCATAAAATAAAGGGAAGACAAATAAAAGTGCCTTAGAAATGCTGCTGGTGACAGTGCGCTCTTACAGATTTTTCCATGCTTTTCTTGCAGGTTAGATTATAATTGTTCTCTCAGCATATTCAGGAAGCCTGGACCAAACTCCCCCTCTGTATAATTCCACCTGGACCGATCAGGATGAATTTAGCCTAGTGCTTCAAAATCACACGTGGTTTCTTTCTCAGATAAAGCAGAATATATATTACGAAACTGAGGAATAAGAGCATAACTAAGGGACCCAAAAAACAAAGCATCTCATCTTTCTGACTTTATTCAGGCAAAACTCTAACACAGTAGTACCTCAAGGTAGTGAGCTTTTCCCCTTTTTAAGATCCATGCTGTATGCTTCTTTTTTTTCTGTTTAACACTTGCTATTCTTACAATTAACATCTATAGCTCTATAAGGGAAACACATTAGAGAAGAAAAGTTTCTGGCTGTTTGACACAGTGAAGTTGTTGATTCACAACTTTTATAACTGCAGCCACACTGCAGAGACATCCAGCCACAACGCAGTGACACTACAGAACACAGATTGGCTGGCAATCTTGGGCAGGTGCTGGCTCCAAAACAGCTTTTACTACTTATTTTGACTATTCCTTTTTCAAAATACAGTTCACAAGTTTTCATGTCAACTATGTCCTCTCTAAAGACTGTGGTTTTCACCTTGTTTTATCTTCTCTGTTTGTCTTATTTACTTAACATGGCTCTGGCTTCACTTTTTCTATAATCATAGAATCATTTACGTCAGAAAAAGATCATCTTACATAGCTGGAGTTTACTAATTTACCAGAACTGCAAAAATTTAAAAAGCCTATAAGTATCAGAACTATCTTTGCAGTTGTGTGAAGATAACCTACTGACAGGAATGTGTTTAAAACTAAAAAAAGAAAAAAAAATCAAAAGGAAAACAACAAAATCCCCAAACCACTCATTAAACATTTTACAGACTCCAAAAGAATTGTTCAATTAAGAATAGAAAGGTGCCCCACGCCCTTTATTTTTAAAATTGTGCCTGATGTAAAACCAGATAATGAAAAAACATAAAAATGAAAGATAGTGATCAGGTTTTTAAGAAGTGATGGTGAAATAAACATCTCTCCTGAAAACTTCTTTTCCCCAAGTAATTTCTTTTCAGGGCAATGTAACATTTTCCCCTCCTACCGTGCAAAGAAAATACACCCGTTCAAACTCACACATAAAAAATTCTCAGTGCAGGAATCACGATGACAACTGAGACCGCAGGAGGAGAGCGGTGACACAGAGGGGACACAGAGAAAAGGACTTGGGGTGATGACTGCTCTTTGCTAGGGTGTGAGCTAAGGGGCCACCTTTGCTTGTCTGGGCTGGGGGGGATAAAGCCACACATCGACACAAATTTCTGCTGGTGCTGTGACAGACAGCAGGGCAGAGAGGCACCAGCTCTGCCTCAGGCACATCCCCACCCTCAGCGGGAAGGGGAGTAACACCGTAATGCTTCTGGCTCGCTGCAAGTGCACACCACATTCTGGCAGGTCAGATTTCACCCCTGCTCCGTAAACAGGGCCTGTGTTTGCCATTTCACCCGCACTGAAGCCTGCACCACAGCAATGCATTCTGCAGCCCCAGAGGCGGGCAGCATGCCCTTCCCACCCTAATGGACAGAGCATAGCATGAGCATAAAAAGCCCTTCTGGAACGGGGCTCAAGTTTGTTTAATCTATCACTCCTTCAATCAGACTCACATTTCCCACACTAACCTTCCCCTAGTTTACTGCCACGTGCCTTTCTGGAAAAAGGGAAGTTTGACTGTGAAGGGCCGCTCTAAAATATCTAAGGGGGTAGGAAAGTTACAGCAGAAGCCATCTCAACAAAGGGCTCAACTGAAGTGACTGCTCCCATGGGGGAAAAAATAGCCTGAGAGTAGCTGTCCAATGAGGTTTGCTGCATGAGCATAAGGAACAGGCCGGGAAGCTGCAGAATGTCTCCTTTAAATTCAAGAGTGTGCATGAAAACAGCCTCTGAATGCATCAGCTTTTCACATCTGGAGGCGTGCCTTCAGTCGTGCACCAGCCCACACGTCTCCACTTCTTCACCAAAGAAAAAAGTGTATCCAGGGGCATGCAGGTATCCAGGGAAGCCCACAGTTAAAGGGAAAATAATGCATGTGCACTTCCAGATAAAATCTGACTACTGGATTTCAGCATCTTGCATGTTTTCCCGAGAACTACTCCCAAGCTGTGAAAATTCTCTAGTTTTTGGAACAACTCTTTTGTACATGAGAATGTACAGCACAGAGGAGTATGGATGAATATTTAGATGAGATGTAAAGCCCTGCTTAGGGCACAAAACCCCTTAACTCACAGGTACCAAAAAGAGGAGCTCCCAAATTCCCTTTCCACCGACTGTCTCTCACTGCTCCCAGCCACAAAGATTACTGTGCGTTGCCCTGATCCTTGTCGTATCTGCCAGTGAACCATTTGAATATGCTAAAAGGGTACAAAGCATAGGGGCTGGGCAGCAGGAAGGCTACATGTATTTCCCGTGGTTTAGGAGTTTAAATAAACAAAATAAACAAAAATAATCTCCTGAGACAGCCTAACAATTGACAAAACAGCGAGGAAGTAGACACCAGAAACTAAAAATTGCGGGTAGCAGAAGTCACACATAGAAAAGTATTTCTTCTCTTTCCAGGTTTTGCAGCAAGCTATCCTGAGCCTTTTGGCAAAGGTTTGAGACCAACAGGGAAAAGCTGCTTGCTGTGCAACTGCAGAAAACTGGGCAACTGTGGGTGCAGACCAAAACTAGGAATGGGCTCAACCAGGGATTAAAACAAGTGAATAGACTGCAGATTCCTTTTGCTGTCCTTCGAATCGTTTCCAAACATGAAGGTCTTTGCTTGAGGAATTTCCCTGGCCACTGATTCTCAGAAACTGGAATGCTTAAAGGCAAGATATAAGGAGCACTGCTCTCTGCCCTCTTGGGACCTGCTAATGCTTGCCACCAAAAATCAGCAGGTTAAATACAACTTGGCATGAAACCATCCCAGAAGACACTGCCTTTAACTGGTTCTGGCCCAACCAGTAAGGCCAACTTGTTCTGTTTCCAGAACGTGGCTGTTCTCCAAGCATGGCTTAGAGCTGGACACAACCCCTGCTGACCTCTTCATGCAAAGTTGACTATTTCACCATTGAGCCTTTTTCACGTGACCATGCCACAAACACTTGAACACATTGTCAAATATTTATTATATGCCCAGGTTTGTGTTATCTTTGGGCACCACCGAAGTCCTTACGCTCCAGGAGAGGTCTCCTCACGCCGAGGGTTCAGTCGGACTAAGCACTTTGAAAACTCCTCTTGGAAGGCTTCCCAGTCCATCTGTGTACACTTGATTGACCAAACCAATGTTGTATCCCTTTTAAGGGGTGGTAATCAAGCTGCTTAGCCTCTCTCCTGGACCATCAGTGCTGTATCCTTCCCTACAGCAGCATGACCCCCGAGGTGCTCTGCTCGTAACATCCTCCTGCTATGGCAAACCAGCCTTCTCCCCTGGTACAAATTTGCAATTTCTCTGCTTCCTATTTAAGACAGTTATTAAACCTGCAGTGTGACTGTAAGACTCACCCTTCATTACCAGCTTTCCCTAACAGCCTCCTCTGAAAAACTTCAACTAAAGCCTTTCAGGAGTGTAAATAAGTTACAGTAAATCTAACATTTCTCCCATTGTGCACTACCTTAACTTTTTGAAAGAATTCTAATATATTAGAGGAAGTTTACACTTAGAGAAAGTTATGCTGGTTTGCACCTCAGGTACTTTATAATGGCATCTATAATGACTTTCTCAACAATTTTCTTAGGCACTTAAATGAGGGTCATGAGTTTATAATTCCCTGGATCACCCTTATCATCTCTCCCACCTTAATAAAAAGAGCACTGGCAATCTTCCAGATTCTTATTATAGCGGTAACTATAAATTAAATCACATTTATTTTGGGGTTGTTTTTTCCTAGGAGGTAATTCAGCTAATACTAAAGAAATAACTGCTGACTTAATAGATTAATGTAGTTCAAATATTATAGCATTAATATTCTCTATATTTACATGTACATGTCAGTCAATCCCAAACTGCTTTAACAACAAAGCCACAATTTTTATCTCCATTTAGAAGACCAGGAAGATGAAGCACAGACAAGGGCATTACAGGGCAAAGTTACAGGCAGAGGCCAAGTCCCATATTTGTATCACTGCCCACTAAATCATGAGATTCAATGAGGATTTATTAAGTATAAAAGTATCTCTACTCCTGCCAACTCTTTACCAAAAGGTAATGTTAAGCACACCAGGTATTCCAGTGTAAAAAGTATTTTATATTCTAATTTTCTCTTCTTAATTATCCCTTGAGCCTCTAGAGCTATTCAGGCTCATCAGCTATCTAGTGGATTTCTAATATAATTCTGGAAGAAAATTACTCTATATATATATGTATGTATGTATATATGTATTTGTCCTTTTAACTTCCTTTCATTCATCTTGGTCTCTAGCTTTCCTACAAAAGCATACACTTCACTACTTGCGTGACTCATACTGAGCTTATTTTCCCCTCACCAACAATTTCCCTGCTCTACATTAATATTTGTCTCTTCTCATTTAAGCATCTTTTTCCTTTCCTCATACCCCTTTCTCTCCCATTACACTATAAAAATAAGCATCATCATTCTGTTTGACTCTTCTGTTTGTATAAGCACCTAATCACATTCAGTAGCACCAAGCTGATGGATTCAGAGACACCCTGCAGTCATCAGTTCCATGCAGTAAACAATTAGGTTCTTACTTTTTGTCAGGACCAGATCCTCAAAATGGGCTAAAATGGAGGTGTTCAGTGCAGCCAAAGCCTAGGAGTGAAATCAGTCTCCCTGTATTAAGTCAAAGGAGTACTCCACCTTGTTTCAGGCTCTTTTTAATTAGTTTCCTCAGTCTTCTTTTCTGATGACAACCTGATGATTCTTTCATTCCTCTTTCCTGAAAAAAGCACTTCCTTGATGCTAGGTATCCCATTAACATTCACAACTTCAGCGTACATAGTGTCTGTGACCTAAAAGAATCCCAAGGAGCTTTGGAAACCCTACACAGTCTCACTGACTGAAGGAACTCATCCACGGATGGGAGGAGGATGTGCAGCAGCTGTTTATCAGCACATGGAAACATGGAGCACAACAGGAAGAATGCTGCAGATTGACAATGTAGTGAGAAGTTAGGTGAGCAAAATATAATTCTCCCACCTGGAATTGCGTTAGACATTACTGTTAACACCCTTTTTGTAGGAAAAGTGTCATGGGATAACTACTAGTAACATTTTGCAAATTCTCAATTAAACACTTCATCCAAAATACAACAGCAGCACGAAACAAGGAATACATTTCAGTGGGCCCCTATCAGACAGGACTGCAGAGCTGCCATGGTCCTGTGGCCAGTGCACAGGGTCCCAGGGATGCCAGCCTGGTCAGGGAGAGAGAAACAGCAATCCTTCCTCACAGTGGCTTGTGAGAATTTTAGGGAGTTGTGGGAATGTGATAACTTGTTAGCAAAAACAATTTACAGGTAGTGATTTTCCACTTTGTTTTCCTGTTCTTCTCAAAGACGGTGTGTGAGAAAGATGTTTTTTACTAACTAGCCAATCAAGTGGAATGTAAGGTATCAGTCTGTATAAACCAAGGAATCCTTTGTAGTAAAGGTTCTTTTTCTGCCCTTGCACTTGGGTCTCCTGTCTGTCCTTGTGTCATTCTTGGCTCAAGGGTGACACACACTTTTGGCTTACTTGGGACATCTAACCAAATTATTTGTCCCATGGACAGCTGTGTGTCTTATAGCCAATCCTGGCTTGTAACAACCTCCCCATTTTTAGGCTGGCAGACACCAGATTCAGTATTCCTAAGAGATCAGGCTGCAAACCATGGATTCAAAAGCTACCACGAGAGCTCTGCCACCTAGACAGTGGAAGTCAGCAGCAGCTCAGGGTGGTATCTCCACCAGTTACCCTAATGTAGGTCACCTCTACTTACGTGTCAGACCACTAGGCTGTGTAAGTAATGCTGCTGAAGTTTTTTCAAGCTGCAGATCAGCCCTAGGTCAGGAGCATGCAAGAGCAGTTCTGTTCTGCTCCATCCTGTACCTTTCTAAAAGCAGACATTTCATGTAAGCTGTCTTTTCCCTTTACACCTCATCATGCAGCTGGGCCTGGAACCAAGGCATTTAAGCTGTAGGTACCTCAGTGTCACGCTTTGTAGGAGTCATACTTTTCAGTGAAATTACCACCTTTTCCTCTCCCTCTACAATCAGGCATGTTAGTGTCTCCCACCAAACAATGACCTGCCCAGTCTAGTAACTTAAAAGATGAGGGAGCATTTCACAGCACAGTGCAACCACATTCTTTTAGGAGGATGACTACTGGAAGACATAAAACAAGCTGCTGAAAGGGGCCAGATATATTTACTCCTAGAAGGAAAACAGCTTTCCTTTTGAATATTTCAGAAAACGAAAACCAACCCCATTTGAAAACACTGTTTGTCCTTACCCACTCCTACGAGCCATGTCCTCTGTCATTTACAACCTGTTTACATTAGTGGGCAGATGGAGCCATTACTGCCCTTCTGGCTGATTTTCCCAGCCCTTTAAACCCTTCTTGAGCTGCTGCACTTGCTATCACTGCTTTGATCCAGAGACTGACAGCACACTACTTACTGCTGCAGCTTTACAATCTATCCTGGAATTTTTATTCCTGCCATTTCTCTGCTTTATAGGCCTTCAAGCTGAAACACTCTGCAAAGGAGCTCCTGGAATCTTTTATGTACTGCATTACCTTTCCATGGGTGAAAGCAACCTGTGTTTTCTCTGGAGTTTGTTATCTGTCAGCATTACAATATTCATTGCCCACACTGTGCCTCAGACATGCCAGGCCAGTCTGTGCTGTCATAGCATCAAGATCTGACTCTTTGGACTCTCTTCTTCTCAGTCTTTAAAATTCAAAAGAAGGAAGTTTCGGTTGTCACTTACAAATGTTATTGAATTAACTACTTTCACCAATTAATACTGCAAGTCAGGGTGGAAACACAACAAGGAAGCCCAGTCAGAGTCTTCCAAACTATGGCTAGTGTTGAATTTCAAGCTGTAAGAAATAATTTTAAAATTAAGGATAAATTATGTATAGAATGAAAAATAACTATTCAGTATAATAAATGTGTATATTATCTATCCATTTAAGTTATTGCTACCAGTATTTTCTTCAGATGTGAAGGAAGTATGTAATCCCCTAAGCTGGTCAGTGTGAAATGTACATTTTTAATTTGTAAGCATATCAGGAATCCTAAATCCTATTTCCAACTCAAGCTAATATTGCATCTAGCTTGTATTACTCCTCTCCTTGCAGCTTCTACCTTAAAAAAAAAGGCAGCTAGTCAATCTTAGGAGACGACGTGACAGACGAGACACATTTCAATAGGATTTAACAATAAACAGCCACCTCAACAAAGAGCAGCCTTCCCCCGCCTCCCCACTAGAGCAGCATCAGACAGAAGCCAAGTGAGACATGTTAGCAGAGAGGCACTCCAATTAACGTGTTACAGCTCCTCTGAAGCACTGACCGAAGGCTGCTGCTGCTGGGGAAGCTGGGCGTGCAGAACAGTAATTGTTGCTGAAGCGCTTCCCTGCCCGCAGCCCGGCGCCCTTCCAGCCGGGTTTATCTCCATTACTGCTGTCCTTTGTGTTTCACCGTGTGCCATCAGGGCACAGGCACCGGCCGTGGTGGCACACGGCAAGGCCAAGCTGCTCCTCAGGCCCGCTGAAGCTACGCCGTGGCCTTGGGGACACGCCATGGCCTGGGGGACACCGTGTGTGTCGCCGGCCGGGGGCTGTGCACAAATCACCAGCGGGACGGGGCTGCTGTGCAACTGCCTTGGATGGTTCATTTTCCAGCATCGCTCTCATTACATGGCTGTGACAATGGGAAGATGCCAGCAGCTCACATCCCAGGCAGCAGACCAAGAACTCAATGTTACAACTCACTTTAAAAGTTTTTTGACCATTCACACAAAGCAAAAGCACATTGACAGTAGTTCTATCCAACCACTATAAGCACACGTACCTTTGGTTAAAACAATGCCTGATTATTTCAAATGCAATACCTGCTTGTGAGCCTTAAAACACAATGCACAGCGCTCCATTATTAAGCTTAGAACTTCCTAATATCTTGCTAGATAAACTTTTCTGCAGCTTAGAGAGTTATTCTAGACAAGCATTAATACACAGATCATTGTTCTATTTGCCCTTGCTTTTCTACAGTTTAAATAATTTTTCTGCTGACCTATCTCATGGTTGCTGCTTAGCTCTAATCACAGTTCTGCTGTCTCTGGGGCCTGCCTTTTGCAGCTTTCCCAAAACCCTCTGATTTTGTGGATTCCCACGTTCCCCCTCTCTGTTCACTCAGGGGGCACTCAGGGAACCACCATGGCCAGGGATGGGAAAGGCATCCCAAGCCCAGCTGAGAGCCTGCAGGAGGCCACAGAGGAGATTTTCAGGAGGAAGTCAGGCACGAAGGACACACACTGGGTACCAATGGTGCACGTTTTGTTTCTGATGCATCTCCTGATATTCCGTCATCCCCGGTTGCATTTTCTAATCCAAATCCACTAGCACTTCAAAGCTGCACAGCAGGCAGAGTTGGTGCACTTTAGTGTGACTATTCTTTAGTTCTTCACACAGAATGGTAAAGTTGGAGAGGGCCACTGGAGGTCTAGTCCAACCTCCCTGCTTGAGCAGGCTCCCCAAAAATTCATTAACTCAGGGTTGTGTCCAAATGAATTTTTAATATCTCCTGGGAAGGAGATTCCATAACCTCTCTGGCAGCCTGTTCCAGAGCTTGGTTTCATGCACAGTAAAGAACTTCTTCCTCATGTTCAGGTGGAACTTTCTGGATTTTTTTTCTTTTTTTTTCCACCTTGTTTTACTGCTGCCCTGCTGCCTCTCATCCTACTGCCCAGCACCACCAAGAAGAGCCTGGTCCATCCTCTTGACACACCCTCTGCAGGTATTTATAGGCATTGATAAGATTCCCTTCCTCAGTCTTCTCCAGGTTAAACTGGCCCAGCTCCCTCAGCCTTTCCTCCAGAAGAGGAATGCTCCAGCCCCATAATCACCCTCACAGCCCTTCACGAGCCCCATTTCTCTGGTACTGAGGGCCCAAAAACTGACCACAGTGCTCCATGTGAGGTGTCACCAGGGTGTGAGCACAGAGCACCGGTATTTGTACTCTTGTAGCAGCTGCACCTTGGGGCCCACAATGCTGCATGGTTATACCTGTGCACTTGAGCAGCTTGAAGATACTGGGCTGGTCCAGGAGGAACCCGGATCAAACAAGGATTCTCAGCTTCTCAGGCAGGGAATGGTCACAATACAGACTGGTGGGGTGCCATTACCTGACTGCACGGAGCTGGGAGTGGATGCGAGAGGGCCTAGGAGGACTGTGGGAAAGCTGGAGTTCCAGAGCACAACTGCTACTCTGTGGAGGTGAGAGGAAAACATAGCACCACCCACAGCTGCTCATTTACTGCTTTGCTTCCTAAGCAGCGCAGCTAGGACAATAAAACATAAAAGTTCATCATTACGTAATGGATTCCCTTCATCGAAGGGTTGAAGCCTGCCTATTTGCTAAGTATCACAACAAAAATTTACCACCAGTTTTAGAGGTGTATCAGCTCTTTAAACAATCCATTTACTTAATAGTATTTGGAGCTCAGGGATCACTCTTCCTCGCTGACAGAGAAGTCTGTGGTGCCTGCATTTGTCAGCCTGCTCTGTGACATCTCATCACCACACGAGGTGCAGCAGAGACCTGCGACAGGGAAGAGCTGCTTCAGCTAGATCTAATTCAACCCGGCCTCTGCCACTGAAAACAGTATTTCTTCTGATATCTGCAGTCAAAAAGAATCAGGGGTACAGAACCATCAGTTTTATTTACTGGCAGGATGCATTTCCATGGGTTGTTCCGTGAAAGAACGAATTTTAAAAAATTCTGTGGGCAACTCAGACTGGCCACCCATTGCCCCAATGGAGTGGGATACAAACAGCCAGCAAGTGTGGAACAAATGCCACCTCCTACTTGGGAGTGTGGCAGGGAAAGGCTGCTTGTCACTGATGAGCTGCAATCAGAGGCTGTGAACTATCCTCAGCATATCTGAGAAGCATTTTTGCTCCATGCTAACCAAGGAAAACCAGAGATCAAGTCAAACCAAAACAAAACACACTCCTTGGCTTTTCTTCTTAATTAGCCACCAGAAAAGGATTGGAAGACTAGGATTTGCTGGGACACCTGGATTGCCACTTAAGTTTAAAAAAGCACCAGCACATAAAGCTCACATAGAGCTTATTTTCCCCTGTCATCATGACCTCTCTCATTGGAAAAAAATAAAGGATGTTTAAACAAATAAGCTAAAGCAGCTTCTAAAAAGTAGGCAGAGACTGGACTATGGTTAATTGAAGGCCAACAGAACGGTAATTTGCCCTTTTTTTTGTTTCTTTCTAATTGTTTCTAATTGGGCTTTTTTGGCTGACTGTGTATTTGAAATCCTCTGAATTAATAAGCTGATCAGTTACTGGCTCCCTATCTGCTAACCTGAGCCAGAAAATCTGCTCTTTTCTCTTTTGTCTCCAAGCCAAAAGAATTTTGTACGGGAAATAAGTCTTCTCCCTCTCCCTGCACCGAGTCACAGCACAATGGTAATTTGAAAACCTCCTATTTATCACCAGGAACAAAAATGCTAAGCCGGGTAGCAAAGAAGAGTTTGAAACAGGCTCCCCAGAGCAAAAACTCCCACCACTACACAACTACTGACTGAGGCATTCTGCCTCTGAACACCACCATGGCACACACAGGGCAATCCTTCTGTTTCAGTTCATACTGGCTTGACTGGCCTCGTGGGCTCCTGTAATTCTGTATTATTTATGGGTTTTTCCTGCTACAAAATATAACAGCCTTTTGTTACTTGGCTTACCAATCTGGTTCTGCCAAACTCGAAATCTGCATTTACAAAGTAGGCATTTTTTTCTGCACTTTTAAAAGTGGAACTGTGATCCAGGCATTGGATATGTTGGGTTGGAAAGAAGTTCCACAGAGGGAATTTCTTCAGACAAGCTGAATGACAGCTGGGGAAGAATGGTCCGCTGGAATCATCCGGAATGAATTCACTGACTGTCACTGCTGCCTCCAGTGACACAGCCAGGACAGTGGCTAAAGACTGAGGGTGGCTCCTCAGTGCTGTGACTAAGGAGAGATGACTTCCCCAAGGCCCCACCTCAAGTCTATTCTAACTCTGCCTTTAGCAACTGGTTGAGCCAGCTGTCTTCAAAGGATTTCAGCCATGGAGGGCCCAGCAGAGCAGCTGAATTAGTGCATATTTGTGGAAGCCTTTGTCACGTTTTTATAGAGCTTTGGCTAAAACCTGCTGCTGCTCCTCATTTTGGTGTCCCTGTCACCACAAACTGAAGGATGTCCATGCTCCCATCCTCCACAGAGATGCTGCTTCCCTAAGAACACACAGTATCTGCACTTCGTGTTCCAGCAGGTATGAAGCACTCTCCACATGCAATTTTCCAGAAGGGTGTCTCAGTTTGAGACAAGTTAGGAGCAAACGTCCTGAAATCTCCTGAACATCTCCTCTAAAGAAGGCAGGTTTTGTTACTCCCCCACCAATACAAAAAGAATTCCTCAGAGGAAAGTAAAAAAACCCATTTAACAAGTAGAGTGCATGGAGTGTACAGGGAAAAATAATTAAAAAAAAAACAACATTTTTATATAATATTTAAACCTTCTTGCTGCAGAGGAAGCTGGTGGATTTTAGAGTCCTGCTGGGCTCCTCCCAAGGTCCAGAGCTGGGATGTGGCATCCCAGGGCTTCCCTGCTGGGCTGCAGCATGGGGCTTCTGGTGATGCTCTGCTGTTTGGACTGGAGCAAAGCTGAACAGCTCCAGCAGCAGCCACAGTGTTAGGAAAATCTTCTTGCCTCAGCCAACAAAAAAGAAGCTAGCTAAAAGCAAAGAATTTTACTCTCCCTCTCTCTGCTGAGAAAGAGCAGAAGAGTATCTGTGTGTGAACACAGACTGCCAAAAGTATTGCCCAGCTTCCCCTGGGCCTAGCTGAAAGTTACAGGACCCATTTCTGGGCATACAGCAGACCATAGGGAATAAAGTATCATAACATCAGCCCAGGACAAAGCATTTTAGATCTTCTCTAACTCATTGTTTTGGTGATCATCACCACCATCCTCACATGCCCAGTACCGTCTCATACTGAACTTGTACAGGATTATGCTATCTGAACACCAGAGAGAATCAACAAGAGACAGAATTGGTGCACTGATTGGGTTGGGACTGTACATGGGGTCCTCCCAACTGTGACAGACTAGAACCTTTGGCTGAGTGGCAGTAATTGTTTCAAGTGTTAAACTACAAGAAGCAAGAAAAATGGCACTGAAATCCTGGACCTCTTTGAAACAGGACACAGAGTACACCAGCTTCTTTTCTGCCTGCCCCACGTCCCCAGGCAAATACAATGAGTCAAACAGTATGAAAAAACAGCTCTAAGATTGAGAGTGCATACAGCCATCCAGAGGTTCTCAATAAGGAAAGCACAGGCAGAACTGCAACAAATAGCTGCATTTGTTTTTTAACCCACAGAGGACAAGAAAACTTCTTTTTTGGGACTGAGATTGTGTTTCATCAGAGGCAGAGCTCTCTTGTGCATGCATGTGCATATATCATCCGAAACAGCTGAGAGTGTATAAATTTCAGGTGCTCTCCTAATGGTCAGTCAGTTTAATTAACAGCAATCTTTAATTGCTACAGCAGGCAGAAGCAACCTGGCTATAATTTACATCTTGACAAGCCTTCAGCTAGATTTCCAGAGGCCAAAAGCACTCACTGATCTCAGAACTTAAATGAAGTTTGGGTGCTTGGCTTTGGAATCAGGACTGGTGATCTCTTTTGCCCTCTTTCTTCCTTTCTTTCTCTCCTTTTCATCTGATCCCTTCATCCAAAACTGCTGCACGTTTATATCTGCTGTATGTTTATATAGTAGGGCAGGGATTAATGCATCAATTGCTATGCCAAGAGTGTAATTTACTAATAAAACTGTGAGTTTCTGTGGATCCTCTGGCTTCTGTTCTTCCTTTTGACCGTGAGCACTTATGAATCTTGTGTGCTCGCTTCCCTTAAAGGTGTGACATCACATTTTTGGTGTCACAGGCAGGATGCTGTGGTTGAAAGAATTTGTTTGGGATGCCATCACTGTACCCCTGAGCTCTGGCAGGGCATGCTGGAAGTGATCTATTGGTTGTTAGCAGCCAGGAGGGATGCAGCAGCTGCAAGCCAAGACTGCCCTAGAAGCGTCAGTGCTTGACTGCTCCCTGATTCTGGAAAAGTTGAGAGACTATAATGCCTTCCCGATTCCCCTGGGCACAGAACAGCCTAAGGAAAATTGGCATAATCCTGACATGGTGGTTAAATGCATAAATGTGGTGTTAAGAGGACAAAAGGTAAAAAAGAGGAAAGGTAAAGCAATTTTATATGCAGTTTTGGGAGTGGCTCTTACTGCTGCCCAAAAGGAAAGGTATAGCAACAAAGGAGCAGAGGGGGAAAATGACTGGATGTCTGCAGGATCTGCTGAAAAGATTGCAGGACCAGTTAAACGAGAAGAGGGAAAGCAGGCTTTGGGAGAAAAATGTTGTTTTTTACTGAGTGTGAGCATACTAGGAGGCTTTGGGATGTGGATAAGAGAATATTATAGGAGGAATTGCAGGATTTAGAATTTGGACCATTTGCAGAAACACCATCTCGTATCACTGATTCTTTTGTAAATAATGCAGAAGTTGGAAGAGTACACAGGCCTGTTTTTCTGACAAAGCGAGATGTAACGCTTGCATTGTCATCTGATGATGAGGAAGTCCCATTAGGACCCCTAATTAAAACTGAAACCACAGACAATGGTCAGGGTCAGCAAACTGCTACCCAAACAGTGCTGTATACATAGATACCAGAGTTCCAGAAAAAATATAGCAGAGTTGCATGGTATGGAAATGTATGGGCTGATCCTGACAGCACTGAACAGGGAAAGATGATTCCTTATCTCCAAGTCTCCCTGGGCCTCCACCCCAGAGTAGAGAGGAAAAAAAAAAAATCACACAAAAAATTACCCTTCCCCCTCCCCCTCCATTTTATTTGATTCAGGTGGCTGATTTGCCAAGAGCATTATGGCCACAAGCCAGATGGGATGGAAGTCGGGCAAGTGGAATCCTATTGCAGTGCATACATTCAGATTCCAGTAGGTTCTTGTCAACAAATAATAACATTTCTAATAGTAACTCAAATTCAGAGAGCATCCCATTTGTGGAGGCAGCTTGAACCACAGGAGACCCTCCCAAAAAGGTGGGGGAAGCAGCAACAGCAGTACAGCAACCACTTCATGAAGCAGAAGTTGAGATCCCACCTGAGGAATGTCAAGGCCAAACTGGCCCTGACAGACCAAAGAGATCTTTACAATTCAACTCAACTACTATTTAAAGAGACAGATGTTCTGAGTGGAGAAAAAGAGTTTTGTCATCAGCTTGAGCCAGTAAACACTTGAGCCACAACTTGAGCCACAGACAAACCCCACCAGGACTTGTATGTTTTCTCATCCCAGGAACGATACCGGGAATTATGTCAGCATATCCCCACTGAAGATCAAGATAACCATGGAAGGACTGCTCATCCTTCTTGCAGGAGCAATGACTGCCAGCAGGAACCAAATCTGGTTCACACACCAACAAGCTGAACCCACAGAGTGGAGATTCTGTTCTTTGCTTACGGTAACAACAGTACATTCTGCACCATGCATTTCTCAGCTGTGGGGCCCATTTACTGTGGCATTTGTAAAGGAAGGACAGGAAAGTAATTTACCCACTGAAATTCAAAAGGTAGGCCTGGGACAACGCACCCATATTTGGAAGGGAATTCCACTCTTGGCGGTAACTAATTCATTTCACTTACGACTCCACCAAGAGTAAAGCCAAAATTTTTGTTTTAACAATATGCAGTGCTTTGTACATACTGCATACCCAATCATTGTGTCAAGATTAAACCCCAACAGAGCTGTGCTCTATTCCCTGGAGCAGAGAGTAAGGGCCCAGTGGAATGGATGTGTCTGCAAAAGAACCCTTTGAGATTTTATTCTTGTAGATGACCCTGTTGTAGATACAAGTAATCACTCACATTTTGTCTGTAACTGTGTTGAAATTATGGGATCTGATTTTAGTTATTGAGCTTCTGTTATATCTTATCAAGTGTTATGATTTAACACTGATGTAAGACCTACACCCTACCCCTGTTGGAATAAATCTCAGCTTGCTAAAGCTGCTACTGAAGCAAGCACAAGAAAATGGACCAAAGACTCATTACTGCTCCTCATGATGTAAAAGAAATCCACGTGATGGAATGGGTGAAAAAGGATGGGGAACAACACTGGTGGGACATGTTATTTGGATGGCTGCCAGCAGCAGCAGGAGTTTTTAACAAGGTGTTGCATCCTGTGGTTGTTCTTTTAATAGTAACCTTTCTGCCTTTCCTTTTGATGATTGCCTTTTACATCAAGTTGTGAAGGATTATAGAGAGATTACCCCCAAAAAGTTGAGACAGAGGGGGAAATGCATTCTATCAGCTTTCTCATCTTTTCCCTTTTCGAAGAATGGTTCACCAAGTCCATATGGATGTTTGTGCCACAGTGTGGTGTAGAATCCCAGAAGACAAGGGGCTGATGTGTATGTCTCAAATACCAAGAGCTGGATGGTTGCAGAGCTGACCAAGGGTTGCTGGTAATGACACACCATGAAACAGAACAAGATGGGGCTGGGGAATGGGCCCGTGCAGAGGCAGGGCAGCACTTCTCCAGGATAAGCATCCCTGTTCTAGCTCCTGGAGATAAGCACCACACGGTGCTGCACAGGTGCACGAATGAGGCCGAGAAAAGGACATTGAGTGTATGTCAGGGACTGAAATGCTTCGTGCCTTAAACATTGTTGTGAAGTTTTGCCCATTCTAGCAAAAACTACATAAAGAAGCTACAACCACAGAAGCCTCCCTGAAGAGACTGCGAGTTGAGCTGCCTGGATAAGATAAAGGCAACACTATTGTTTCATCATCTCAGGTCTAGGGAGAAACAAACAAAGCTGAAGGAGAGGAATGTGTCCACAAGAGAACCAAACACAGCAGAGATTCTTCCCTGGCTAAATTTGGGGTGTGAGAGACCACAACCCACAGAAGCCAGGCTTACTGCCCCCGAAATGAGGAGGGGAGGAGATTTCAGGTGTAACCTCTGGTCAGAGGCAGTGAACACCCAGCCTCCCTTACACAAACCAGCCCAGCTGTGAAACCCCCAGTCCTATGGCCACATCCACAGGCCACTCATGTGAGAGGCAGCTGAGGGGATGGGTTAACCCATCAAAGGCCCCCCAAAGTGCTCCCGAGGCCGTACAGCCACAGGACTGACTGCAGGGATGCCACAAACCCAGAGTCTGTGTAAGGGACAAGGGCAAACTCCCCCTCAGGGAGGTGCCTGGGTTTTCCCATCTGGCCTGGGCATCTATTAACCCATCAGATTCGGTGCTTTTCAAGGGACCATTACCACCAAGAAGCCCAGCTGGAAAGGATCAATGGAACATCATCAGGATCCATGGGTGGCGATATTTTCCTTATTCTATATTGCTCTCTTTCTGTCCCCCCACCACCTCTTTCTCCTATTTCTTTCTCTTCCTTTCACTCTCCTTTGTATCGCTCACCTTCTCATATTTACTTTTAAATAAAATCCATGCTGTTGTCACTGGCATGTGGTCTCATTTGCACCTTAATTTGGGCAGAGGCATTTCTAAGAACTTTAATGACTGGATTGTGACAGTGGGGAGGGGGGAAGAGGGGAAGGGGGTCAAGAGCACCCAAGACCCCAAAGCTCCCCAACTCATTTGCAGGAAGGACTAGAGGAATGGACTGCACATGGTAACTAACTTGCAGAAAAAGGTATCCCCATCAAGCCTGGGCAGGTTGTGGTCCCTCACTGCAAAGGTGTTCAGTTCAAGCAGTACTTGTTACACAGAGCAGATGAAACACTTCTTCTGTCTCAATAGTTATGGAATACTAATAAATGAATGAGAGATGCCTTCATAACTCTAAGTCCCATAAGCAAAGAAGTACTCCACTGTACACTGTAAACTCAAATAAAAGAAAATTAAGGATGTGAAGTCAAACCATGGAAAAGGATGAAAAAGGCAATTTTTTTGCCAGCTCATACAATACTTGGCTACCAAATCTGTGAAGTAGTAATAGCACCATGTACACCTCTTTAAAGCTCCTGTTTCTCCCAAATGTACAACTCAGAGAATGCTCCTGCTTCTCATCATCCATTTCCCTTTCCAAAAGGTACTCAGGAAAATTATTTTTTCCTAGCAAACAGAAGCTCATAAGAACTTCCAAATCAACCATATACACTACCCCACTTGCTTTTATTACAGAAGAACAATTCCAACACTGATACACTACTATATTTCATTCTGTAATTTTCAAACCTGCATGTCTGAATGTTTGCTTCCAGAAGTTCCCAGAAGTGTACTTCAGCACTTAAAAGAAGCTATTTGGATGGAAAAAGTATCCTCCACTTTAGAAGTGGGGAGAGGCAACCAAGAGCAGCATTCCTTTCTGCTGCCTTGCCAAACAGGCACCATCACTCCACCCATCCTTAGTGCACTGCAAAGGGGCTCTGTTAGGTTCTGCACTGATGGTTTTACTGCCTCACAGATTACATTCACTTCTCCAGGAAGCTGCTTCTCTTCACAGTCAAGGTTCTTCATAGCCTCTCTTTGTCTCTCCCAAATCACATTTAGACTTCCACCACTGATCAGCCCATGGCACACACTGACCCCTCTCTACTGTTAAACTGTCAAATTTCTTCATGCTCCCCCATAAACTCTCATAATTGCCCAGTTCCTCCAATGCTGGGATGCAGAATCTAGTGAGAGACCACTGCTATCATGTTAGTTAACATCCAGCCACAGCCATTTTGCTTTCTGCCTGCTGTCCATCTGGGATCTGTTCTTACACCTGGAACACAGCTTTCTGTCAGTACAGCACCTGACAAAAGAGGGCTGTGGCCTTTGGCTGAGCTCTGGATACTCCGGTATACAAGAAACTAAAGAGCACCAGCAACAGGGAAACTGCAGAAAGGTTTAACAGATTTGACCACTTACAAGACTAACCCATGGGAGCACATACCAGTCCCTTTACAAGTGCTGACCTCCATCAAAAGTAGTTGCACAAATCACCACTATCAACATCACCTCCTCTGCTCCTCGGGCAGAGGCTTTTTTACCTATCTGTGCTTTAGCAACAGGATGAGAGGACACAGCCTTCAGCTGCACCAGGTGAGGTCTAGGTTGGATGTTAGAAAGAATTTAGTCGCAGAAAGGGTGAACACTGGAATGCACTGCCAGGGAGGCGGTGGAATCACTGTCCCTGGAGGTGTTTAAGGGAGGACTGGACCTGGCAGTCAGCACCATGGCCTGGTTGACAAGGTGGTGTTAGGTCTTAGGTTGGACTCAATGATCTCAGAGGTCTTTTCCAATCTAATTGATTCCATTACTGCTAGAAGGAATCAAAAACCCCTCTGCTGCTGGAGTTCTTTACCCTGGCCCCTGAGGGCAGGCATGCTTTCTTCTTCAGCACATTTATTATTGTCTCTACTGTGCATGGGCATTTCCGGGCAGACAGAGAGGAAGAGTTGCTCTCACTGGTGAGAAGAGGAAGAGTTGCTCTCACCAAGGGCATGTGGAGTACCCACGAAGCTGGTGTGACAGTCATGGCCTGATACAGCCCCAGCTTTGGGATGTGCTTTCAAAGAGAGCTGAACCTCTGAGACACAGAATGTCTGTCAGTCCTGAGAATGGACTATGCAATATTCCATCTTCACTGCAATTTTCACCCATCCTAAAGTCACAATTAATCACCACAGCTACAGCTTCTTGGTGACATGTGAAAAGTTTTGGCTTTTTTCTGTCTGTTCCAGGCACATGTTGATCAGCCAAATAATGCTCATGTGAAAGCACAAGCCCTGGTCCCCTTTGTTTTGTGCCACAGCTGCACTCGAACCGAGAGCTTGTCAGTGTTGGCATCACTGGCAGAACAAAGGAGACAAAGGCTGACACGGGACAGGGAGACTGTTAGGCTCCTAGAGAGCAGCAACATTAGAAAAGACAAAAAATTAAATAAAAAGCAAACTCTAGGAAAGGACACACCTGGACCAGAAGCAATTTTTAAAGGAGGAAGCTCTGCCCATCTGCCACGTGTGGAGGGCTCACCATTCATAAACCCAGCCCTTCCTTACAGTTTTGTGCAAGAGAGCATGGGTTTGGTGAGCAGAGGGATCCAGAGAGCCATTTCCTATGCCACTACAGCCATAGCACTGCTTTATCTCTTTGCCTGCACTGCCTTATCTCCTTGTAAACAAGCTCAACTAGGCTGGGCTAAGCGTGCAGGAAAGTACACTAACCATGAGTGGATTTAAGGCTCTTGGCACCAGACACAGCCACTTGGTTTAAGTGGCACGTGTCTCAGTGCTGAGGCTCATGCTAAGCAGCTGCAAATGGATGTGGCAGGCACGCTCCACTCTGCACAGAGTTCAGTGCAGGAAACTGTGTGAGCTCCAGTGCTGAAACACAGGAAATCTGAGAGCTAAAAATGCACCCTGGGGAATGAAATCTCTGCTCCTCGCCCCCATCTGCAACTCCGGAGTGCCCAGAGTGGCCTTTGTGTAGCCTCACCTCCAAACATGCCCTGACCTGCACTTATTTCCAGCCCTACCTAACAGGGAGGGACATTGCCATGGACACAAAATCCCTGCTCACAAACTAAGGATATCCAGAGAGGACACAAAAGGCCGTGTCTCCATCCCTGCTCACAAACTAAGGATATCCAGAGAGGACACAAAAGGCTGTGCTTCCATCCCTGCTCACAAACTAAGAATATCCAGAGCGGACAGATGCGCCACTTCACTCTCTCCCTTTGCACAGCTTGAGAGCCCAAACTTCCTTCTACCCACCCCATTTAAAGAAGTGCATTGCTGCATTTATTTGTTAGTGCAGCAAGAGACATCCTTGTCGGCAGCCCTGAAGCTGTGCCAGTGACTCCTGCAGATGCCATTGTTCTCAGCCATAGGATTTCATTCCATAAAGCCTGCCCAGCGAAGGGGGGACAGGAAGGAGGGGGAGGAGGAAAGGGGGGAGCCTTTTCCCACAGAGGGGAAAAGAAACCCTCCGAGATCCAAAATAAATGATTCCCGATTCACAGGGAGGCACGCAGCGCAGCTCACACCCAAACAGAGACACCCCTCTGTGGCAGACTAGCGTCCCGATGATTGCTGGCTTTGTTGTTCCAGCAGGGAACTCCCCCGCCCCGCTCCGTGGGCTCTCGGCGGCACTTCCAGCCCTCGCCTTGCCGCTCCCTTCCCCGCAGGAGCAGCGGGAGCGGCCGGAGCAGCTGCGCAGCAGCTGGAGAGGGAAACGCCTCGGCGCGCAGCATCCTTCTACTCACCCCACAAACAACCCGCTCCGACTCAAGGGGCTGGCAGAGAACAAGGTTTCACAGGAACATGCTTCCTGTGCGTTAGCAGAGCAAACGGCGTGGCACAAAACTCAGGATACGCCACCATATGGCTTCTGCCATTTTATTTTTGTTAATAATGTCAAACAACATGCACCGTGGTAGCTGCAACAACCACAATGCCCCTACAGCCTGTTTGTGCCAGGATTAAAGTGGTTTCTTATTAATTATTTAGGTACAGCATTGTATTTAAAAAACCCTGAGGATGGAATAACATTATTCTTATTTAGTTCTTTTTCACCTAGAGTATGATTAAACTGTTCAAAAGTCAGAAGTCCCAATTTTTTCAGCAAAACTGGGAAAAACATCACTTACCCAAAAAAACCAGTAAGCATTATTTAGGCAACCTAGTAAAAATACCTGTTAAAAGGCATGGGTTTGTAGCAAGCAGCAGCTGAGCAACTATTCTGAGCTGTAAAAATGAGACAGAACCAGAGAGCTCTGTCCTGCTGTGATGAGCTGCAAGCTTAATCGGGATCCACACTGGCTTGAAATATGTAATGTGCATTGTCCATTTCCCTCCTCCTCTGTGTGCATGTACAGATGGTCAAAACCTCACAGCTAACCCTGAGCAATGGATAATGAGGTAATACCACTTGCCAGCCTCCAGCCTCCCTGGTTACTTCCAAATTAACACCCAAACTGCATCGTGCAATTCACACCACCAGAAACAGGAGTCTAGTTCACCAGACAGGCCGACTTGTTAGTCAGGAAACGGCCAGAGCAGCTAAACTGCTGTACCTATTTTTGCTCTTTAAAATTGTGTATGGCTACTGTAAACACCAAACCTCCTCTGTGTTCCAGCTTCAAGAGGAAAAGAACAACAACAAAAAAAAACACTGGAAAAGCACCCCAGCCCCCTCCTACCCAGACTTGTCCTGAATACTAATGCTAAAACTATTACAAAATGCTAATTTGGTACTAGCAACCTATGATTAAAAAAACAATGAAGCACCTCAAGCACATGAATTAAGGCATCATCTTAAACATGGTTTTTTCATCTTAAGCTAGAAAACCTTTATATATACACATCTGGGCCTTTTCTGGCTCTTGATGATCTCAAAGCTGTATTAGAGATGCAAATCTTTATGTAAGCTAGTCTAATGCATTTGGGGTCTGAATGAAAGCTGAAGACACCACAGTACTTTGAAAGGCAACCACAAATGAACCCAAAATCTCAGCCAAGATTGTCTCCTGTCAGCAACCACCCCCTGAAGGCAATTCTCATGGATTACTGGGATGCCTGCTGAGTTGCTAGAGGACCATTACCTGGCATTGGGTATCTGGTACAGAACATCACTGCGTGCTTTCATACTTAACACACTTCAGCAGTCAGTGGTGAAGATGCAATTTCACCACACTTCTGAGGCAAGAGTCGCAAAGTTTTAGTAACACGAATAATTAATCTTTACAGTTTAAGGCATAGGAAATGCTGATTTCCTTCTCTGTGCTGCACTGTTCACCAACAGCAAACCTTGACATGGAAACCTCAGTGCTCAGCTTCATGTTTTCCAGCCATCTGACACTATTACCTCACTACTATACCAAACACTTTTACTCTCATCTGGCATTTCTGCATAGTACCTAACTTACCTAATGCCTTCCATCAACAGACTGAGAAAGCAGGCAAATCTCCCAAAATTCTTGCAAATGTGCTGGCCATTTAAGAGAAGGAAGAACAGATTGCTTAACCAGGACCAACCATTAAACTGCAGGACCTTTCCCACTCCACCCTTCACTTTTTGTCTAAAGCACTGCAATGTTTAGAACAGGGACAAAGACCTAACCTTGATCAAAGCTTGGTCAAAAAATCGCAAAAAACCCAGAGACAAAAAATAGAAGTAATCCAGAAAGTCCTCCGCTCTCACCCAGATCAAAACTGCCCTTTATACAATGTGTCTTTACCAGATTGTATAAAGGTGTTAATTACACACATCATGTAAAGATGCTAGTTTTGCTAATTCATTATAAATATTCAATAACTCCCTATCAATAGTATCCTTGACAGATCCATAAATATTTGGCTCTAGTTAAATGCTCCATAGTGAACTGTGATGAAAATAAAAGTTGCTCCTACTAGCAATAAAATATATGTGTCACCTACAAACCCCGAAATACACGAAACCAAAACATGTACTACTGGGTTCTGGAGGGCAGAGAAGCTCAATAGCAAGTTAGAAAGCACTAAGCCAGGAAACTAAAAAATAATTTTATTTAATTTTTTTCTATTTAAAATTTTAGCCGCATTTTTTCTATTTAAAAATTTCGGCCACAAAATTTTACACAAAGGTGCAATTAAAGTCTGCAAGAGGTAAGCAAGTCTCCCATAGGCTCTTCCAGAAGTAGAAAAAGTACTGCAGGAAGCAAATACTTCACATTTGACAAGAACAGAAGTTAATTTTTGCACTACCACTCTCACTCTTCTCTTTGCAAAGAAAAGAGAGATTAGAGAGGGAAGGCAGTTCAATAGCTAGCACAAGGCAAGGGGGACTTGCCAAAATGACACAGATTAATTTTAGTGTCAGAAACTACTGCACATCTCAGTGGTGTGAAAGGCACCATCAGCTGGAAAGGGGAGGGGATGAGGGTCAGAACCTATTTGAAATGTCACAGAATGTAGGCCTCAAACCCATGAGAGAGAACAGCTCTGGAAAAGAAATTACTTTACAGCAAATCTAACAAACATTTTCTATAAGATGCCCTGACTTTGAGGTGCTATTTCACAATTTAAGTTTTTTAAACATCTCTAAATCTGGACAACTTTCTGTTAGCAGCTCTGAGGTACAGCAGTGAATCTTCATCCTTTCCTCTGTTATTGTTGGGTTCTAGAGCCCGCTCCAGCTCCCCCCAAAAGTATTTGCCATTCTTCCCGTTTCTTTTCCAGCTCAGCCTAACGCCACCAACATTTTGACTTTGAGAAAGCAGCAAAGACATAATAATGACGTATATTTGTATATATTTTCCCCCTTTAAAACTGATTTTGCTCATATGAAGGCATAAACAACATAAAGAAGCATCCCTGAGCCCTCCACAGCTTTCACAAAAAGCTGCCTTTAAAGCCATCTTGTTCTCTTCCACCTGATCCTATAAACACTGCTGGCAATTTCCCCCCCATGCCTGTACCATATTTTCACTTAGCAGCAGTTTGATGTATAAGATCTGACAGGCAGGCAGTTACAGGCCACCTGCATCACTGTCACCATGACAACAGGGAGAGACAATCCATGATCCCGTGCCCTGGTCACACGTTTCAATACAGCTTATCTGTCCAAAGCCACTGAGTCTAATGGAAGAGAGTAATTACAATCTTCCACTCATTGTCAAAATTCTCACCATATAATGCTCTTCGAAATTATTTTATTCCTCTCTCGCGGCTGCTTTGCAAAAAAAAAAAAAAAAAGGGAAAACAAAAAAACAAACCCCAAAAGAAGCCTTAGGTGGGTTTGGAAGGGAGAGAAAGAGTGCAAAGCAAGTCTGTGCCTGATAGAAAAATGCAGCAGTGTGAGCAAACTGGCTCTTCACTCTTCACAGTGCTGAAGGACTAATCAGAAGCAGGGGAATGTACCAACCACTCAGAGGGATAAGTGAAAATTTCTCTCCTATTTGTAGTGCATCACTTAAGGTCCTTTTGGTTTTGCACTGGAGGTGAAGAGAGGATATTAGCTGCCCTCCTTTCCCCTCCCTTTCCTGGAAAACTTCTTCCCATCAAAATGAGCAAGCACAGCACTGCTCTGTGCAGCAGCAGCAGCCTCAGCAAGCAGCATGGCTCTTCAGAGGACTAAAGCGAGAGGGGACTCTGTGTCTGAGGCAGCAGAGCAGCAGCTCCGCCTCCACACCCTCTACAACAGACCATCTCAATTTTTCATTTTTAAAGCAGAACTGCAGGGCAACACTTCAGAATTTTACCCTTTCTGATCACTGTCCCTAAAGGACCACTGCAGTCCCTCTGTCTCTGGCAGAAAATGCCAAAATGTTATTCCTTTGTCTGTGGCCACAGCCATAATTAGGATGGAGGTCAGGGTGAAATGATTACACAGGGACATGACTTCCCTGCCTTGCAGGGAACTGAGAGGACAGAGGGAACCCAGCCATGACACAGAGGGACAGAACTTATTTTGAAGCATGGCAAATGTTGGACAGCGAGTGCCTGCACTCTCATCTTGCAGCAGGTACAAACACACAGAATTTGGTGCTGGGGGATTAGGTCACATCCATAATAAATGAAAAGCTTTGCTTTCTGCTTCACACTCCTTGTCCCAATCCTTCCTTCTTCTCCAAGCACCTTCGTGCAAATCAGGCAGCACACCGAAGCTCCAATTTATTAGGCACATAATAAATACCTCCTGAATTAGTGAAATGTGATAAACGTGAGCAGACAAAAAGACACAGTGATTATTAAAATGTTTCATCCACCCATGTCCAAACCACAATAGTAAATGAAATGTCAGATGACTGCCCATTTTAGAGACATATTTTTAGCTGAATGCTTTTGGCCACAGCACTGGCAGCAGGAAATGAAAGCTCCATTCACAGCACATTTCTTGCATTTGCCATACAGGGTTACCCTGGCTCAGCTGGCACAGTAACCCCTCTGTAGCTCCGGCCCCAGAGCCCCGACTCTCAGCTCCCAAACCACAAGGTCAATAAAAAGTCAGTCAGTCTTTTTCGGTCTGTACTTACAGCAACACAAACAGGGCTGAGGACCCTCAGTCCTGATGTAGCTCAAGCACACATTTGGAATAACCTTCAGCATTCACAGCAGAATTACTTTAAGAGAAGCAACGCTGTGATTTAATGACCACCTTTTAACACGTCAGCCAAGTAAAATGTAACAACCAACACAGGTAATAGTATCTTTGATAAGAGGATCTTATGTGACTGGCGGTGCCCGCGCAGCGTTTTGCTGGGAGGGCAGCGGGAGCGGCCCACACGGGCACGGCCCGCACGGGCTCTGCAGATCGCACACAGCACAGCCGGGCAGCGGGCACGGCCCACACGGGCTCTGCGGATCGCACACAGCACAGCCGGGCAGCGGGCACGGCCCACA
>NW_005054453.1:451065-472724 GCF_000277835.1 Geospiza fortis
AGCAGCATCGCAAAGGGAAGGGTGCCACCTACAGCACCGCGCACAGCGCTTCCTCCAGCGCCAGGGCCCGCCTGGAGCTCTCCCAGCGAGGAAATAGCCAGGGCCAGCCCCCTCACATGGAGGCTTGGCGACTCTTCCATGACAGAGACAGGCAACGTCCTCTAACCGCGTTCTTATTTTAGGAAGGCAGAGGTACTGTGTCTCAGATTCCTTGCCTTCATTTCTTCAGTGTTTTACTGTTGCAGTGTGAGTATTTCCTCTTCTATACCTGCATGTCAGTACTATCAAAACCACTGCACTAACTTCTTTCTTATTTTCTAGAGATATCTTAGAGTCTCAAACATGATTTACTTCATAACTTCTCCAGCGAAGATTTGGTTCCTGCTCCCTCAGATTTATGCACTTATTTCCTTTCCCTCTCCTTTCCACAGGAAAGATCAATTCAAATAACATATTTTCAGTCTTGTACTAGCTACATCTTTTGGAGCTCCTCTGTGTGCAATATCTAACCCTCTGGAAAGTAATTAGAGTTGAGGTCGCTCTTCCTGTTTTTAATCTTACTAAATTACTACTAATTCATACAGGGGATGCATAGCCAATAGATAGAGTCTGCAAACCAATCCTTGCCTTTATGGAAGAGTGCTGGCTCTATTTGTCAGGGCTAATCTGAGATAAATGTCCCTATGCAGAACACATGACACACACACACACTGTCCAGAAGGAAGACAAAGAAGCTGAGTAAGTCTGACAGAGCCCACCTGCCACTGTTGATGAAACAGTTAGAAAATGAATAGGTATCCATAGCCACTGCAAGAACTAACAGCATAATCCTGTAAACCAGAATAACAGTTTAGCTAAATATGAGGATTAGGTACTCCTCTTTTCTTTATGCTTTGGTTTTTATTATGCAAGAATCTTTCTAATTATTACAAATTTCCCATGAAAAGCAAGCTCTGGTCAGAGCGTTGAGACTCCACCAAGCCAGGAAATAGGAAAAATTAGAATTAATAACTCTTTAATTGACTGTTTCATTCATAACTGGCCAAGTGTTCTCCCTGCTTGGGCTGACTTCAGGAATGACCCAGGGAGCCAAAGGCCACAACAGCGTGTTCACTGAACTTGATGTGGTCAGAAGGCATCTGCTCTAGCAAATTCTGGGTAGCATGAGGTGAAATGTGCCAGTAAGTGCCTCTCCATGTCCAGAGGCCTGTGCCAGCCCCAGGGAATAGCCACAGACCAGCACCACACAGGATCGTTGTTGGCACTGCATACAACTCGTCTGGAAAGAAAAACTGTGCTGGGAGCAGGCCAGAGGAATGTCACAGGTGTACCTTTGGTGTTCTGTGTCTCTGGTGCAGTTCAGCTACCAGAGGAACAGCAGCTGGGGAGCTCCTTCACCAGCATCCCTGCCTTGCACATACCCACATCCAAACGCTGGCCTTCTCCATGGTGATGGCATCTTCTTCTCCCCGAGCCTCCCTCCTACCTACAAGCTGCTGCAAGGATGTCCTTGCTTGTCACACGTGGCACAGGGCCACGGGGAACAGGACAGGCTTGTGCTGGATCTTGGGCACAGGATCCCTGACGGTTCCTGGCAGTGAGCCAGCTGGGAAAGGCCAGCTGGAGCAGCGAGTCTGGTGGCCTGGCAGCAGGAACCCAGTGCAAAAACATGAAGTTACAAATCCAGGTGCCCTAGATCAGAGCTCTGCTGTTCTGAGGCATTTGGTCTGTTAATACTCTTGCTCCTGTGACTAAGAGCCATCAAAGACCTTGGACCTACATGGAAACCACTGTGATCCAAAGAGTCTTCAGCATTTCAGGAGGGCAAAATCCTACCACTGACATGGGTCAGAAAATCTGAGATACAGCCTCTGAATTTACATATATATATTATAATATTTATAGCTATTTATAGATAAATAAAGACCACTGGAAGCCAAAACGTAATGAGCACAATAGGCAGCAGAAAAGAAACCCAAACAACTAAACAGAACCACAAACAGAAATGTGAATCACACCTGAAAGTGAGAGGAAGCATCAAAGACCAGTGACCAGAGAGGTGTGTACCTATGCACCACGTGTTCCCACATCTATCATGCATCTCCTCCCAAAGCAGAAGTGTCTTCTGCAGGCCAGTGCTGCAGCTGGCAGCACGCTGAAGAGGAGAGGTGTAATACTCCATAGCTGCTCTGTCAGCTGAGGTGTTTTCAGACAGACACACCAAATACAGACGTCCCTGCACATATAGCACTTCCATTCAGTGACTGCTTCTGTATTTATGAACCAGCACGTTAACAACAAGTCATATGTTCAACTGGACATGTCAGACACCTCCAGCTTCATTGTCACTGCATGTGTTAGTGTCTAACTGCATTTTTGTTCTGGTATTTATTTATTTATCCTCTTAGGCTTCATTTATTTGCATTTCATTTTCATACAGATACAGTAGATGCAGAATCTTGCACTCAGAACAACACCTGTCTGATGGGCTTTGCAACCACCCAAAGGCATGCCTAACTTGTGTTGTCTAAGACCTATTGCCCAGGACATTATTTCCCCTATGTTTAAACTCTTGTCTGGCAGGTTCTTTGAGTTTCAAAATCTCATCTGAAGTCTAAGGATGGCAAAGAGTTGCCAGGTGGATAAAATATGAAGAATGGGACTAATCTCACCAACACCTTCCCAGTTTCCTTCCAACAGAAGCAAATGCTTTTCACAGTACTGACCTCCTGTTGGAGCTCCACAGATAGATACAGGAGTGAAACCCCCTTTCACTTCTTTGTCAGATGTGTAAGGATGGTTTTGCTGATGGAAAGAAGCGTACTCATCTAACTAGTGTTTTGTAGAACTAGTATTTGTACATAGTCTGGTAAGCATCCAACCCACGTAACTTTGAATCAGTGTTCAGTCTTTCCTCAGGAATAAACACAAGAAATCCCCTACCAGATCTTCCCCTTCCTGAAAGGCAAACTGCCACAAACAAGCCACAGCATTCCTCCCTCCGTATCAGTGCCCTATCTCCCTACAGCAGATACAGACTAATCCTAAAGAATACGTGCAGCATGTTTACTTTTCTATGATACAACAATTAAGAGATTTTCCAGATGAAAACAGAAAATACGTCATGAATGAAAATTCCCATATGTCAACAAGTAAACTAGTATTAGTTGCAAACAAAGTCACAAATCAATCAACCATTTCTCCTAAGTGAAGCCTGACTAAAGAGAAACATCTACAACGTGAGCCCGGATGCCTTTGCTAATGAGTAATGAGAGGTGTTAAATTACAGGCTGCCACAGGCACTTCCCCGGAAAAAACCCAGCTTTTAGGGAAGGTGAGGACTTGCACAACAAGCAACTAACTGCAGAGAAACCAAGAGAACCCTTTCGGTAACTCCAAACTCATCTTGAGCTGTGCAACGTAGTTTTAGTGAGCCCCAATTGGTACAACTGTGAGCACACTTAATGAACAGTCGGGCACTATTGGCATCACTGCCATTTCCAGCACCTTTTCTCCTCATCATGCCCTCTTAATGAGTTTTCATATTTCTCATTAACATTTATTATATTCAGCCCTACACCCACCTACAGGTGTGTGTACTGGATCTGATCTCTGTCTGGAACACGCTGCACTTAATCCATCCCGTCTGTTCCAGGCCCCTGCAGTCCTCAGACCACATCATCTGCCTGCCAGGATCTACAAAAAAGTGTTACATTTGACCTGAAACATTTGCAGGTTTCAAGCTGCAGAAAAAGAGTTTTCTGGAAAATAGCGCAATAATGTCCCACCAAAAGGGGCAAGGGCAGTGACTTCAGTACTGTTCTCAATTATACTAATTAAGGAAAAATAGTTAGTATTAGAGTATAGATTATTTACTTCAGCATAACTGGGGGCCTGGTCTGAATTTCACAGAATGGTTCAAAGATTTTACCTGTTGTGAACACCAGTCAGATTTGGGCCAAGCATTCCAGATATCATTAAATATGAAATAAACTCTGCAGGTATTTATTGATTAACAACTGTGATGCATGGCAGATAATTTCTACTCTTGTACCACTTCATTAAGTATCCATTTTTATTCCTACAATATAACCAGATAACTCATTTTTCAAGACTTCATTACATACAGAACTTTAGTGCCAAGCATGTCTGCAAAGTGATATAGGCGTATCTGTCTACATTCTAACACAAACGTAACTGGGAAGAGCAGATCAAGCCACATAAATGCTTCTGCATTAATTTTTCCATGTAATTGCTTTCCCATTTTCCCCAGAGACCAATTTCTGAAAGTCTATTTTTAGTCTATCAGAATTTTATCTTTTTCCATGGTCAGAAAGGTAAGGTTGGTCACAGTCAAGATTTGCTAATGTTTTCCTAATCACAGAATCTGTGGGGGAAGAAAAGTATGCAGATATATTTTATTACCCTGCACTCAATATCTAACTCCAGAGAGCAAAAGAGAAGAGAGTTCTCCCTTACATGCATATCTACAAATTAAGGAAAGATCATGATATTCGAGCAATCTCCAGCTAAGCATTTTCCAATATGGTCAACCAGGTTACAGCTGACAAGCCACAGTCAAATTATCCCCAAGATATGAAGGCTGTAATTTTCTACAACATTTACAGGATTTGCCAGATCTGTATGGACTGCTGAATTGGCATTATATTTTCAATAGATAAACACAGACTTACATTAGCATTTTTGGCAAAACTACATGTCATTATATATATATATATGTATAGACACACACACACAGTCTTTAACTGCTCATGTTAGTCAATTGTAATAATGATAACCTCAAAATTTGTTTTTGGACTTTGCCCATCTCCATAATGAAGGAAACTCAGTTACAGAACCCCAGTGAACCATGCTGCCTATTCCCTCTGATCAGGGTTACATTCCAGCTGTGCCAGGTACTTCCCAAACGTAGGCACAGCCTTCTTGCTCTAATGAATTACCAGGACAGGTTAAAACCTTCTACCCTCCCCTTCACTTTCTACTGTGGCAAGATCTGTACAATCAGAAAAGTGAAACATCTGCCAAACAAGTTCTCTCTTTTATTCCCTGGATAAATCCATTTCCTCAAGGAATTTTACTACCCAGCACCCTCCTGTTTCCCACCCCTATTCTTCTAAGAGTTATCAAGATCAGGTCTCCAGTAAATCCAACACAAACCTAGAACTCACTGGTGATGGAAACATGTCCCAGTCGGCACTGATTTGATTGCAGTCTATAAATCTATAAATAATGCTGAGGAGGGGAGTACATAAAAAGACTCATTCCAACCAGCCAGGCTAACAGAACAACACAGCTTGGACACTTGAACTCACATCTACTACTACTTCAAGCTTTCTGGACTACATTTGATTCCTTCCCTTTGAAGAACAGGAAGACAAGCCATTTAACAATCCAGGCACTGAAACTGAGATGCTGGAGATGATATCAGCATTCCACAGCCCTCAAGCCCATCTCCTAATTAAACGTTGTGGTGTGAAATGTGGCGCATTACTCTTCAGTTTACACACAAATATATCTTTTGTCACAATGTCTGCTCACTAGTTTCCAACAGGGAGAGGAAGGAGGTGGAGCTGTGCTCTTCAAAACCTTCCACCACAGCAACTTTGCACCTAGATCAACAGACCCCTAGCTCACTACTAAATTACTCTAAAACTTCTGTGTTTTACTTGAACACGTTGTCCTTCCTCATTGTTTTTGACACTAAAATGACAAATGATTCCAAAATGCCAGTTGATGTGTCAAAAAAACCTTCCCATTATGATAAATCATAACTAACTTAAGTAAAGAAAAGCAATCAATTCACCCTAGTGAGTAGAACAGTGCATTTATGAGATCTACTTGCCCTGCAGACACCTTCACCACCTGGCAGCTGAGCACAGATAAAGTCCATCTGACCTGGAGACTGCAGCTGAAAAAGTACCATTTTCTCCTGTGATTTCAAGTTAAAGGAAAAGAGACAGGGAGGGCCAGAGCCTGATGTCCTTAGTTAAGAAAGAGAAAAAAAGAAAAAACAAACTCATCAAGATCTCACTGAATTTTAGCCCAGTAAAAAAACAAACAGAACTGAAAATGGTAAAACCAAACTAAATTAGCTGTACATAAACAAGTTCATTATGATACAAAATATTTACTGGTCACGAACATCCGTAGAAATTACACATTTGTGCTGCATTATCATCTCAATTACACTGTTAAACTACTCAACCCCTTCCTTATTCTAAGTGTTAAAAACACACGTGAAGGAACATGTTTGAACTGATGAGCAGAGCAAAGAAAATGCAGCTAGGTATCAGTCACACCATGCAAGCAACTTAAAATGGGAGGATGGAACAAGTGTGGTGCTAAATGGAAAAGAGACTCAGTCCCAGCACATTCCCACTTCATTCGAGGCAGAATGGCTGATGTAAATCAAGGTGATTTAAACTGCTGAATTTAAGCAGGATTTAAATTATCAAGCAGGAAATACTGATATGAATAAATCAGTTTGGGAGCATGGTTGGATTTGTACTAATTTTTCTAAGGAAGGGTCAATTCTTACTGATTGGTAACTATTAAAATGTGTTACTTGACAACTCCATATGTCCTTTGCATGAACACACAAACCACTCTGCATTAACTTAGCAAAATACTGTTTTCTAATTATTTTTTTAAAATACCTTCAGTGCACCTGTTATGCAAGAATAAAAGTTTATCAAATTGGGGTTTTGCTATATTTACAAATATTTAAAAATTAGTTGATACTTTGGCTTTCACCTTGTGGGAAGCAGAAATCTCCAGCTGTCTTCACACTCAGCTTTCAGCCCTAAACTGAATCTAGCAAACTGATGAAGGCCCCATGTCAGTATCAGCACAGAAGGCTTCTATTGCCTTGATCAGAATTTTAAGACCTTCTTGTTCCAGAATACTTCCTAAATGCCAACCATTGCTGGTTCAATTTCCTTCAAAATTTCAGTATAAATATGGTGCTCAGTTGCTTTTTTTTAAATGCTTGGATTATTTTACCAGGTGACAACAAGTTCAGGCATAAGCTATCCTATTTTCACATCTGATTTGTGTTTTGAAAATTAATTTTAACTTTACTAATAGGGCTCATAAATCTGGATTAAGGACTAGGAAAAAATCAGTGTTTTGGGTGGAGAGTGTGTGTCTGTGTGTCTATTAAACAAAAAAATCAAATCACACTCCAAACAAGGGTCTCAGCAGAGACAAGGAAATAAACACATATGACAAACAACTCGTGAAAGAATAACTGCAGCTGACATATAAAAAAAAAATCACCCTCATCCATCAGTTTAACCTGGTTAATTTTGAATTATCTTTTTTGGAACAGACTCCAAATAACCAGAGGACAATAGCATAAGGTTGGATGGGGCTTTGAGCAGCTTGGTGGGGCTTTGAGCAGCTTGGTCTGGTGGAAAGTTTCCCTGTCAGTGGCAAGGGGGCTGGAAGTAAATGATCTTTAAGATCCCTTCCAACCCATTCTGTGACTCTATAACCACCTCAAAACCTGGCAGAGAAAGGGTTCTTTATGGCCCTGAGGAAAAGGAGCATGAGGATATGATATTCTAAATATCTATGTCTTGTTTCAAAAGTTCTTGTCTTGCTATTCTAATGCCACTGAAGTCGGTGAGTTACATGAAAACCCAGATGAAGTGCATGTGAGGGTAGGAGGCTGCTATCAGTGTTTTTTCCCATGCTATGGGAAATTTGAAAGAAACCCTTCAGACTGCTCTGTAGTGATCATCAGACACAGCTTAATTTTAGGCTCCCTGTATCCTCCTTGCGCTTGCAAAAAGCAGCATCACTCCTGTTTGCAGAAAAAAACAAAGGCAGAAAATGTTTCCTTTCACCAGACTAACCTGTTTCACTAAGCATAGCAGCAGTTCCTGAGGAAGACCCCAAGAACTGCTCCTTTTGCCAGGATAATCCACCTTGGGGTTCTTTCTTCTGACTCAGTGAATTCTTCCCTTGCTGCCTCTGGCAGCTTTCTGGGGCAGAAGCTGAACAAGCAGGGCACTCAGGAGAACATCCACACAGAACTGCTCAGAGCTACAGTGAACCTGTGAGCGCTCCTCACACATCAGTCCGTGCCAAAAATAGGAAAAACTAAGGCAGAAATACTACGTTTGTTTTAAAGCTCTTGTCAAATCTTTTTCCCACTGAGCAAAGTGAGCGAGAGAGACTGAACAATGTGCATTGGAAGAAACCATTGCAGAAAAATATCAAATGAAAAAAAATTAGATTAAAAAATCTGAATGTGAGAGGTGGAATATGAAAGGGGGACACATTTTTATCTTTTTAAAAGTATTTTCACCATTCATCTGACAGCTGGGTTTTGGCCCCAGAAGGGCACCAGTGCTCTGGCCATTGCTGACCAGCACATCACACAGTGAACAGGAGTATTGTGCTACATCTCCTGCCCCCTAAGCCTCCCTGCAGCCCTGCACAGCCTGGACAGATGGCTATTTTTATGTCCAGGATAGCGTGTGAGCTCAAAGCTTATTACCAAGGGCTTCCCCCTGCACACAGGAGTAATGCCAAGGATTTCTTTTGTTTTTTAATTGTGGGAATGGGCTCTGCATACTGTCCAACTTACAACACCCTACTTTGTGAGAGGTTTAAGTAACTTAAATGCTTCCCTTAACTTGCATTTTAAGAGTAGACTTTATTTCAGCGTTTATAATTGTTTTGCTAAATTCTTTAATGTACCTGATGTACTTGCTCATATTAATGTATTAAAGTAGTAAGTGCTTTTAATATTAAATATGGAAATAATCATCTTCTGAAGCTCTTGTTTATCGTCCAAAAAAAAAAAATCCCCAAACCCTGAAATCACACAAGTGAAGGGATGAGCCTAGAGCTCAGCACACCCTGGTCAGGCAGCAGCAGATTCTGCCTCTCTGCAATCCTTTTCTCTAGCTTGGCCAGCAAACAGGAGCTCAGATGGATCCAACAGCACACCAGGGAACAAGTCAGCACTGCGGCCTTATTACCTGGACTAACACACACAGGTGCAACTACTCCAAAAATACAGAGCTAGCATCACCTTGAGAATAGGCACTGAAATGAAAATTCATTTTATTTTTGCCCATCAGGATCTCCTGGCTGTGTGGAATTAGCCCTTCTAAGCCACTGGCTATTTGCTACTAAAATTAGAGATGCATGCATAGTTTTGGCTGTGCTGAGGAAAACCTGCAGCCTTTGCTACTGTATAGGCCAGAATATATTTCTAACATCACAGTAAATGAAAATAATTTCACATACCACCCCTGGGAAAGATCTTGCCACTTCTCCATTCCCACACATCCAGCTCAATGAGATGACCAGATTACAATTCAGTTTTCTTAAAAGCAGTGGTCCACACCTGACAGAAGCTTCAGCAGAAAGAATAAAGTCAACAAATTTTAAAGATGACCTAGTTCTGAAACTTCATCTCCTTTACGTGACTGAGCCATTATTGAGATAAATCAGTGTGCAATAATAGGGGGGCACTGAGCTGAAGCAGCCAGTAAAACCCTCTTGCAGAAACAGAGTTTTGTTGTGAGCTTTCACTCACACACACTTCCCTTGGAGGAATTAAAGTAACTTAACTGTGCCAGGATGAAAGGCCTGTGCAGAAAAATGATTTTGGAGGAAATTAGGCCTTTTTCCAATCACATAATTTTCTTGAAGTGTCAGAACCCTCCAATTCTTCCAACTTCCACCTTACAAACGGAAATTAAAAGCATGGTCCCAGTGGTCAAAACACACATTTACCATAAATAAATCCATTAGTCACTGTAAGGCTCGCTCTGTATTAATTACACTGTCTTGTGAGCAATTCCAGCAAGAGGCCACTGAACTGCAAAGGCTTCTTGTGTGGCTCTGCCCTGACACTTAAACTAATGCAACATCCTCTGCTGCACAGAGTGACAGAGCAACAGAACACAATTATCATGTCAGGGAACTTGTGAGAGTACCTTTTCCTATAAAAACAAACCATCAGTGGCCACCACCTATGCTGAGCAAAACCAATCATACAGTGACTGCACTTAAATATCCACACATGTACGAAATGTACCACAGGTTTAGCCGTGAGGAATTTATGTGCTTTTACATCAGGTGTACAAAATAACACTCATAAACAGTAAAAATGCAGAAGATTTGTGTCTCTGCCCCTTGAAGGACTGACACGAACCCCTGTCAAAGAAAGAAAAATAAAAGGGAAAAAGAAAAAGTGGGGGAAGAAAGCTGGGAGGAGAAAAGGTGGGGAAAGAAAGAGGGAAGGAAGAAAGGAGGGAGGAAGAAAGAAAACAAAACAAGCAACAAGAAGAAAGAAACAAGGAAATAAGGGAAAAAGAGAAAAAAGACAAAAGAAAAAATAAGAGGAAAAAAAAAAATCTGTTTTTTATCTTCTCCCTTTCAGTCATGGGCCCAGCCAACACACTTCAACAATCATTTGATTCTGATATCTTCTAAACTTGCAAAGATATCTTGCACTTGACATGTGGCTCTTAAGGTCTGTAATAGTTTTTCATAGCTCACAGTCTGTGGATTCTTAGCTTTCAGGGAGGGAGGTTTTTTCCTGGCAGAGATGCAGAGGACTTGCAGAAATTTCATATACACAAACTGTTTTTCTAAACTGTGAGAAATGACAGCTCTGGTTTTCTAAATTCTACAGGTTTAGAAATAAAAGTTACATATAAGGAGTACTGGAAAACAGGGCCAGGCAGTGCTGATGTGTGACAGAAAAAAGGTTATTAATAAAATCATCCATATAAATGGCTCAAATGTAAGCAGTAAGTTGGGGATTTCTGTAATATCTTTTTCTCCCACAGTTTGCCAAAACTCAGTTTCCTACAGGAATTAGGATAGTTCTTTATGCATGTATTGGATAAAGACACTGCATAACTGTAGTATGCAGCACACAGTTACTGTCAGCAGCAACTTTCCAAGACATACCCCCAAATTTGTTCTAAATATTACCAGTAACATTTCACCTCTGCCACCACAGACATCTTTCAATTTGTCTCTTTTCTGACATGTTCTGTGTCTCAAAGATGAACTAAATTGAAGTCATAGGACACCTTTTATATCTCATTATACAAACAATCCCTTTACAACGTTAACAAAGCACAAGAGATTGACTCATATTGATAATTTACAGAACAGCAAAAGCAACACAGAACCACAGCTGTCAATAATGAGAGAGGAAAATAAGACTATTATTACTTAACATTACATCAAAATAATATGAGACCTTCCATCCAGTTCCACAGTGCCAGGGGAAGGGAAAGGGTCTCTCTCATGGTACAGCCTGCACAGGGTGTGACACTGGTTGGATTTTCCCATGCCCTCCCAACAATAAGTGCCCGAATCATTCTTTGTCTTTACCTCAAGGCCAAAGCCAAATTATCCAAACTGAGCTCAGATACTTCTTGGACAGATAAAACGCTGTGCTGAAAATACATGGTCAGCTACATAACGTCCTTCTGCCACCCTGCAGACCAAAGAAGGGAACTCTGTGACACAAAGACCCTCACTGAAATGTCAATATTATCAATGATTACTAATTGAGGAATGCTGACATCTCAGTATTATGACTGAAACATGAAATATGGCATATAAAACTTTGTTCTGGCATCTCCCCAAACAATCCAAGTCTGCAAAAGGCAGAATTTTGGATCACACAAATCATATTACAAAACACTGTGAGGAGCTCTTGATTCTTGTGGAAAACCCAACTCCTCTGCCTCAGACAGTAATGGCCCACAGAGGTCTGATGAGAACCAGCACTGATTTTCAAGCTCACCTGTTGAAGGATATGCAAATCACCCCAAATATCTGAAGCACCAACTTCACACACTAAGGCACGGAGAGGATTGCTTGGACAACAAGAGGACAAGACTATAACTGTGGCTTATTAAACTGTAAATCCTCCAGAAATCCTGGCTGTTTGGTGCTGCATTTTGACCTCAGGAATGGAAGCTTATTCCTTCCCTGCCCAAAACACGAGACAGTGCCACCCAAGGCAAAGGAAATCTCTCACAGCTGCTGAGTGTGCTGCAGCACACTGCTGAGCAGTTCTTCCTGTCCATAGAAAACAGGATCACAGGCAGCCACCCAAACACTGTGCCCAAACCACCTCAAACACTTTCCACCTGTTCCACTGGTTTGAGAAACACACGTTGCCCTCTACATGCCACAGCAATCACTTCTAAAAACTGATTTGTATTAGCAGCGGACATATGCACGATGGGGGGAAGTGCATTGAAATGCAGCTGGTTTTAGCCAAACAAAGCGAATCCATCAGGAGGAAAAAACCCCACAGCGCTTCCTAAACCAAATTCAGAAATGTGCCAACAGGATTTGGACATAAAGGATTTAAAATATCCACAGTGCCCATTACTGATGTGTAGGAAAGTACCCAGGCAAGGGTTTGCACATGAGCTGCTGCTGACTTCCAGGGAATATGCACCAAGTGACTAAGCAGAGCAAGTCTGCTGTGCACAGGCTTACATTTGCTGAACGAGTGCCATACATATGCACCAGCCATGTCACTGCAAAGTGTTTAGGATTCCTGAAATCTGAGCCAAACAGAGGTCACCACCCAGTTAACAGCAGTGCAGAAAACCAGCTAGCAGAGCACACTGTAATGTTCTGATGGACATAGGACCTGGAAAAGCAAGAAAAGCAGAGTAACTAATTCAGCTGGTGTTTGCAGCTGACCATGACCCTGTTACATGCCCCAACACCAAACTCTGGCTACCTGAGGGGGCAAAAGCTGGGCTCCTGAAATTCCCTGTGCTCTCACTGACTGCGTGCAGCCCAAGTGCATGGGCAGGAGCAAAGTTCTGCCCTTCAGACTGGTTCCACAAATCCAACAACCTCTTACATATTTCTGTCCTTCTATTGCAGCTGATGTCTGCTTAGCTCCCCTCTGTCTGCCCCAGTCTGTGCTCCATTCATCCATCCCACACTTTTTTCCTGACCTCCCATCTGCTCCCTCAGGTGTCTGCATTTCTGAAGCACCACCTTGCTTCTCCTTCCAAAGCACAAAACCAGCCAACCAAAAGCCACTGTAGAAAAACACTTGCCACTTCACAAAACCCCCACCTCATCAAACCGAGGTTAAAAGGCAAGAAACATACCCTATGAAATTAACCCTTGCAAAAAATGTGTATTGGAAATGCACACATGGAAAAAATATGGATGTCTAATTTTACCAAATATGCCTGATATCACTTTAATAGAAGTTTTGTACAACTGGAGGCATTTAGTTTCTTCCTTTACAATAGGAAAGACATTTCATCCTCAGGTTCAATACTAAACCTTGAATCATGTGAGAACTGTGTATTTGTAAACAAAAAGCATCTCTGAAAATGATGAGATATTTCATGAGCCTGTTTGTGCTACATTTCTCACAGAGCCCAGTGTATATCACTCAATCATTGTTTTTCACTTACTGGCCTCAGTTATCAGTTATCATTCTACATTTACAAGTGTCTAAGTTTATAGATGAAAATCTTAGAAAAATCTTCTCTTAAAAAAAAAGTCATCCGGTAAAAGTAGAAAAAACCCATGAGCTGAAGTACTTTGGTCAAAATTTGTTACCTATTCCACTGTTGTTTGAGACAAGCAGAACGATTTGTCCCTGCCATTACATTTAGGGACAAGCTAGGTAGTCCAAAGCTGCTCCCACAAACCCTTCACTTGACCTTGTGACTTCACCATGCATTCACTACCCACAAGAGATAAGTCACAGATTTGGAAAGTAAGTGATTTTCAAACCAGAAACAATGTCTTCTCCACTAGTGAAGCTTAACATAGGGAACACACTGCACTAGAAATACCAATATTGCAAATGTTCTTATCTACCTATTGTGCTAACAGCTTGGATTCTAGCAAATGAGCTAATTCTGAAATAAAAAACATCTGAGATGGTAGGTCAAAAAATAAGCAAAAAAATCCCAAACAAAAAAAACCCAAAACACTGAACTTTTTAATCACTAATTGTACAATTATTATCGTATTGCCCAGATTTGGATTCAGATAGAGGAAAACAGAACTACATGTGAGTGTCTGTCTTGGACACAGCCCCTTGCTTCAGTGTCACCTCAGGTTCCATCTGCAAGTCAAGACATCACAATGGTGATAACTTTTTACGTGGGCCTTTCATAATTACTTAACCCAGTTACTGTTCTCCATGGAATTAAAATGACCACAACACCTTGAGCAGCCAAAACAAAATGCAACCATCACACTGCAAAGGTCAAGCAAAACTGTGTTTTTCCTTCTTTTATCAAGAGACCAAGTTTATCAATTTTCAGAAGGAAATCAGCAAACAGCAACAACAAAAAAATGAACACAAGCCCTCCTCCCTTTTTCTTTCCTCACAGGAAGGACACCTACCTGATACAAATCTCGGCTGTGGCCAGCTGATGTCTTCTTTGGGCTAGATTGAATTGAAAAGATACTCTCTTCATCATCCTTTACACTTTGGACCATCCCCTTGCCCTCAAGGGTAACCATAGCAGTATTCCAGAAGGCACTTCCAATAACGTTCTGCCCAGTGGTCCATAAACTGTCCGAGTATTTCCCTCCCAAATTAGCTCCAGCCATGCTCCACAACTACCAGGCTTTCAGCTGGAGGGCTGGAAAGGACCTTCAGGTCCTGAGTCCAACCATTAAGCCAGCATGGCCAAGCCCATCACTAAACCAGGTCCCTAAGTGCCACATCTACATTTCTTAAACATCTCGAGGGATGGGAACTCCAACACTCCCCTGGGCAGTGTGATCCAATGCCTGAACACCCTTTCTGCAAAGAAGCCTTTCCTAACGCCCAGAACGGGTTGGCCCATGTGAAGTCACCATTAAGTGGAAAAGAATACAGTCCATGCCCAACTTCCCAGAACCCCTGGCTGGCTGTAAGTAAATGGACACTTTATCACAATGATAAAACGAAATTAATTTTGTCTGTTTTTGAAAATTTCACGTTTCTGTTCTACATGCACAATTCTTCAATCCCCTTACCCACTGCTGACATCTTCCACAGCAAAAGTGTTACTGAGAAGGGCAGTAAACCTTTCTGTGGCCATAAAGTGGTTTTGTTTTGTTGTAAATGAAATGGAGGAGAAAAAATAAGTGGGATTTTTTTGGTTTTGTTTTACATGATGTAGAATACAAATTAAAATGGGTTAGAAAAAATAAGCTCCAGGAAAATCCTATGGAGCAAAAAAAATGTGAAGTCAAATTGTCTCGGGTAAATTTTCAAAATTACAGCAATCCAGCCTTTAAAGCTTTCAGTGTACAAACTACCTGGCATAAATTAGGTGTGGGGGGAGAAAGAGAGAGCACTGCAACCTCAGCATCACATCTCCACTTTTACTGGAAGGCAAAGGCTGCAAGCTCAGCCCAGAAACATGCAATAATAGAAGGACCTGCAACTATTTCAAACCACTGCTTCATATGCAGCCATGGATTACACACCTGAACACTTCAGTCAGTTTCAAACAATGTGACCCCCGTTCAGTTACAGAAATCTACAGCCTTAAGGCCTTCAAAGCCACATTACCTGCTTTGATGGCAACTAAAATATGTATAATGAATAGCAACGCTGCGGTTAAAATTGGTTATTTACTGTCAATAGCAGTTTTCCCTGTGCTGCCTCAGTTGTGCACTGGAATGCAATCCAGAGGAATCAGAACAGCAGCCACCAGCTCTGAAGACAAAAAGGAACAGCAGCACAGATCACAACTGAAATGGAACAATCCATTCAGCAATCCCAAGGCAACCAGTGTGAGGTGAGGCAGTCAGATTTAAAGTCATTTCTGCAGATGCTAGAGAGCCTGAAACACAATATTCTGCATAAACAGAAGGGGCAGGGAACACAACAATTTCTTTTTTGGCAAAGTGCTGATCTACCCTCCTCAATGTAAGGAATTCTCTTAGATGGTTAAAGAACTCCTATACTTTCCAGAACTCTTCCATAATCTCATTTGCCATAGCCACCTCCCTTCCTCCTTCAGATGAAACACAATGCAGAAGTGCCAAAACATCACAGAAGATCAGACATGAGCTAAAGGAAAGAGGAAGAGGATGCAAATATAGAAAATGGGTATGTATCAGTGATTCTTAAACTTGTTGGACTATTACATCCCCTTTCACCATCAAAACTGATCATAAATCTTTTCACTTTGCCTTGGAGTGCAGTTAAAAACCAGTGTGTAAGTACAGGCACAAACACACATACATAGGCACGTTGGCTTCTTGGCTGTGATGCTGCCCAGGGTCAGAGCAAGGTTAAAAACCAATTCTCTGCTCTTTTCCAAGATACACAATATCCAAGGACTTTCTGAACTGGCCTGAGATTTTCACAAGCATCGCAGAGATGATGCAGAAAAACTCCACCTTCACCACAGCACTGAACGATCGCTCCTCTGAATCTCAAGAGCGCAGGAAAATGAAGTTGGTTTGTTCCATTAGACCTGAAGTGTTCCTGTATGGCACATGGCAAAAGCAATGTAGGCAGGAGACAGAACAGTGAAGACAGGAGGGGGCAGAGGCACAGCCCTGCCTTCCATCAGTGAAGGCACAACTCCACCAACCTCCAGGTGATGGGAGCTGAGAACCTGCAGGGCACTACGGAGCCCTGTATGAAACCCTTACAGAAAGTCAGAAAAAAAAAAAAAGGAAAAATAAATACTTGACCTGTTGATCTTTCTGTTTATTCCCTGAAAGTCATAAATTCAAACCTCCTCCCTGCTCTCTGTGTGCTGTGGTTGTGGAGAACTGACAGCAAGCAAACAGCAATAGATCATCTATGCTGCCAACAGCACTGCAGCATTAGCTTTAGCACGTCCACAAACTTCCAGAAAATGCAAAGTTCCTATGGGTGGACACACTTCTCTCAGGTCAACAAAGCAATGAATTATTCTTATCTCCTCACCAATTTGAATGGTGTGTGGAGGCAAACAAAATCAGCCTGAAAGAGGGAAGTCTTGAAAGAAGGCAGCACTTCCTGTAAGTGCAGAATTTCAGCAGCTGCAATCTGATTAACTACTGCAAGTTTAAAAAGACATTTTCTCCTAAGCCCTATGAACTGAGTTTCAAGTATTCAGAAAGCAAACAGGAGCAGTTTGTAGGACTTTTGAGCTACAAACATTGGGAAACTAAAATAAGTAAGAGGGAAGCAAAAGAGCAAAGTTACATGATTTTGTGACTCACCAGCTTAGACAAACTAGGAAAATATATATTTCCAATTGTCAAGGCTCCCAAATTCCCACTGAATGTACAAGCACACTGCTTATCTGAACAGCCTGCAAGATCCCAGGTTGGTAACTCTGGTCAGAGGCTGTGTTATCTTATATATCAAGGGTTTTCTTATCATTACAGTGCAAGAATTCCATATCACCAGAGTTCCACACCTCCTTGATGCTTCTCACAGGCAGCTCCTCCAAGCACTGACTGTTCCTGCTCCTTGCAGCAGCCATCTAACTCCACATCCCACCAGTGCACTCTTTTATACCATGTCCTTATTGGCTACAGGTGTGCCTGTTAACCTCCTGCCTGCTCCTAATCTTTAGTAATTGGTTCAGCTGCAGCTCTTTGGGGGGCATGATTACATTCTCTACCACCTTCATTTATCCACATGCATCCCCCCCAGCAGGCTGTACCTGCTGTACACTTCAATTCACAAGACAGCACACTTGGAGGATTCCAGTCAGCAGCTACTGGCTGTCAGGCCTGTTCTTAAACCTAATTCAAGCCCATCTCTCACGTGAATTATACACACTGGAGTGATTTGTACGTGCAAGTGTTTAAATAAAAGTGAGCCCTGACTGCTGTGCTCCCCGCAGCTGCCCCTGTTTCAGTGGCCGTGCTCAGGAAGGGAGCTGTGCTCTGGCACCAGGTGTAACTCACCCGAGGTCCCGCGTGTGCCACCAGGTAAGCATGTGGAACTGAGAGGTTCCAGGTGTTTATCCTGGGATAAGGGCTGGATTGCACAAGAGGACTGAGATGCTGTAAGCCCGTGCTCCCCGCGGGAGGGACAAACAAGCGATGGATGTGGTCCAGCTGAGCAGTGACCCGAGGAGGAGGAGGAGGAGGAGGAAGGAGCGCGGCTGCGCTCACCCTGCCCGCTGACCCGGGCTGCCCAAGCAGAGCCACCCCGGCCCCAGCAGGAGCAGGCAAGGGGAGAGACACTTCCTCAGCCCGGCTTACACCACCTGAGGCCACTGGTGAAGCCTGAAGCTTTGGGTCAAGTTACTGTAAACTGAGGTCAATCTAAATGCAACCAATTGTCCTAACACAATCACATGTTAATATTTTTGGCGCTGCGTTAGCAGAACGAGTTTTTGATGTGTTCCAGACAAAACTGCTCTTCCTGAACTTAACAATGCCTAGAATTTCACTGCAGGATTTTCAGCACATTCTGTTTGGTCAAGTTGAAGCTGAGATTTCACTACCACTGGATACCCTGTGTCAAAATACAACTTGCCCTGCTCCAGCTCCGGCTTGTAATAACCCGAGTGTGTCTTTGAAAGGGACACGCTTTCCATCAGAGCATTAAAGGTCATCAGAGGCTAGCAGTGCTTGAAGTGAAGAGTCTCTTCATTCCTTTCAGTTTGCTAAACTGAAACCTATTGTGCTGACTAGCTGCAAAAGGAGGTCAGCACAAAAACTCCTTGTCCTAAGGACAGTAATCACACGGGCGCGCCAAGCCCCAGCTGGTAGGAAAAGGAGAAAACAAATGGGAGAGGCCTGTGGAGTAAGAAAGACACAGAGATCCACCCGTATAGGAAAAGGAAAATAAAAAGGGTTACACAATGACTCCTTCCATGATGCTTATGAAAGAGAAGGAGCATTGCTGGCCTGGGATTTATTTCTGGTATCATCCCTGTTGTGTATTTACTACTGACTTTACCCCTGTGTGAGCAAGATCAGACACAGCTTATTAACTGAAGGGATGCTTAATCCTACTTAGTCATCAGGCATGAGTAAGGGCTACAAGTATTTGACTTCTTGTGGAAAACAAAACAAAACATCTAAAAATTATCTTATTTTTTCATCTTCCCAACGCCAGAGCAACAGACTTTTCCTATGGCATGAGTGATGAACCCCATAACATCTGTAAAGTTGAACAGCAATACTCCACAAGAAAGAGCACAAGAAATGTGCTCAGGTTTGTGAACATATGCACAAGTACACATGAAATACAGCAGGTGTAAGCTTCAACAAACTCCCCACAAGCCTGACAGCATTCTGTGGCACTCCGTTCCAGAACTGGCATTATCCATGAATCACTAAGACAAATGATGATGTTCCACTTTTCACTCTGGATACCTTTTTCAACAAAAATAAGAGACTTGGGTGGAGGAAGGAACGACTTCTCTGTGGTGGAGTATCTACCAACAAGGAAGACATACCACCAGATTTGTGTAATTCTGGACATGTCAGTCTGTGCCTGCACAGAGAGAGCTGGAAGGAGTGGCCTGCCCATTCCCCTTGCCTCAGGTGGAGTGCAGTGTGATCATTAACTCCTGGAAGGCAGGGCCTTAGCCCAGAACGGGTAAAGAGCAGGGCTGGAAAACTCTGTGTGCTTCCAGCCATGTCTTCTCTGACTTTAACTCATTCTGAATTGGCATAGCACACTGCAGCAGGGGAACAGAAAAGATGATCTAATAGGTTATTTGACTTCTGTCACCAGTTTCTCTGATCTAAGTAACATTTTAAGTTTAGGCGTTTAAAACACAATGTCCTAAGTACTGGGTTTAGAGTAGGAAACGGAGAGTAAGACAGTGCCTATCAAATTTTCTTTTTAATTTAGCACAACAATGCTAAATTAAAAAAAAAAGTCTTGAAGGGCCTTAAAATAGGGAAAAGTAGCTCTAACCTCTTCATAGTTTATAAGACAGCTCAGATGCAAGTAAGTGTGTACTAGAAGACCAGTGTGATAATTACACATGTCACTGGACAAAGAATGCATGGTAAGGACAACAGTCACAGGGATAAGAAAAATAAGTGATATAATTTGCAGTTGTTTTTATTGTGCATTTGGCTATTACATACTGAATATATTATTTATCCTCTATATAATGTATGTGTATACACACACCTACAACCTCTGAACCCCACACATAACGTGGTGCAGAGCCAAGAAGAGTCTCGCACTGAAAGAAGGAAACAAGAAAGCAGATTAGCTCACAAAGAACCAAAGAACCAATGTGCTGATATTTCCTGGAACAGATCCAAAGATGAACAGCAGAGTTTTGGATGAATTGCAAGTTTTCCCAATACTTCCTCTGAAAGCCAGGCTGGTACAGCATTTTAACAATCCAACTCAAAATCACAGAAAACAACTTTGGTTTTTGCCAGGCTGAACTAGGGAAGGGGGAAAGGTCCACAAAGACATTTATAAACGATTTAAATTTCTGTGCACACGCCAGTCTATGCCTGTGTATGAGCAAACTAGCTCTGTAACCCACTGTTCTCAACAGAGTTTACCAGAGAACAAAGAAAGGGAGAAAACCCCTAAATGTTACTTAATGTTTTCTCTATGTAAAAAAAAAAAATAAAAAAAATTAAGTTGAATTCTTTTGCTAAATAAAAATTATGATGTACATAAACAGTTAAACTTACCATACTGATATGATTGCTAGAAACTAAGAAGTCTGGGAGTTTGCATTTGGTTTTACTGCAAAAAGCATTAATGTCTGAAAGAAAATAATTTCCAAGTGCTTTAAAAAGAGTAATCTCTTGGGTTGCTAGTACTGCTTTCATGTTCCCATGGATGCTCCCCAGTGTCCTTAGACATTAGTCAAAAATCATAATTAACACTTTACAAGTGAAACAAAGCAGATGAAGTGTCTAGATTTTTTTTTGGGCAACATTTGTGTATTAAAAAAGAAAACGAAATGGGTCTTTTTTTGTAATAAGGCAGTAGGATTTATGTTTTTAAGATTAAAGGCGTAGGGTACATTGAGTATATTCAAATAACATGAAGATCATAGCCCAGGAATTGAGTTGTGATAAATTTCACAATAAACTACTTCCTAATTAGGCTACTCCAGCCGGAAAGGATCTAGTAACAGTGAGAGCTGAAACTGCACTTCCTCCCTTTACTTTTTCCTTTTTACAACTTTCTTACAACTTTCACATTATAGCGTTGGCTTTCGTGGGAAGACCAGCTACCTGCTTATCAAAACCTCGTGGCTTTAATGCTTCAGCGCCGGGGCTTGGCAATAAGGGGAAGGGCCGAGGCCCGAAGGGACCCGGACCGCTCCGCAGCTGGACGGGACCCCGCGCACCGCACCGCCGGCCCGGAGAGAACTCATTCCGACAATGTCCCCTGAGCCTCCAGCCCCTCTCCCCGGGAGGTGTGAAAAGGGATGTGAGGGCAGCTGGGCTGACGAAAACACGGTCCCTGCTCACGGGGTCTGGGGAGTGACTCTGTTCCTGCCCCGGGAGAGGCGTAAGCGTAAGGGAAGTACCGTGCATGGGCGCGCGTTTAAAAGCCTCGCTGCCGAGGAAGAGCGCCAGGAGGAAGAGAAACACGGTTATGCCTCGCTGCTAACATCAGGAAAGCAACAAGATGTCACTGAGGTCGTTCTGCTTCCTGTTTGCTTAGGGCACCGCACGCGTTCCGCCGCCCCCGCCCG
>NW_005054453.1:474230-475317 GCF_000277835.1 Geospiza fortis
GCTAACCCCGATAGCGGCCCCGCCGAGGCTGCTCTTCAGGTTATTGTTGATGCAAATACTGCTGCCATTCGCGGCGGCAGCGGGGGCCGCGAAATCCCCCATCCTCGTCCCCGTGCACACTATTTTGGAAGAACTTTTTATCCTACACTTCACACATACAGTCTCCTCTGGGGTCCTGATGGGATACTTTTCAGAGAACCGGGGAGGGGGCAGGGAAGAGGCACCATCATGTATCAGGGAAACAGCGATCCCAAGCAAATGTTTCTCTTTTCCCCCAGCCAATCCCTCTCGAGAAGCTCCAAAACATTAAAAAGAGAGAGGGAAGGGGGGAGGGAAATGGAGAAGGTGCTAAAAGGTTATCGCCAGCAACACAACCAACACACACAAACAGACACACACAGACACGCACACACACACACAAAAAAAGCACAACAAACTGAGCAGCAGCAGTTCGGGTTAGCAAACTCCAGCAGATATCAGACCAGTTCCTTTCCTCCTCTTTCTTTTTTATAATCCATTATTTCAGAACAGATTCCATGAGATTTCCGGCGATTTTGCCAAAAGCCTTCTCTCCCCATGGATAAGGAGACACACGCGCCGCTCCACATGCACACACATACACGCCCGTTCACACGCACGTTCGCACACACACATCCGAGCACAGGCACACGCTGGGTACACACGGCACACTCACTCGCGCTCCACGGCATCAAAAGACAGGCAAAGCCGCTTGCTTATTGTATTTTCCTTCTAGAAAAAAGTTTTGGTGTTTATGCCGCACCGTGTTCGCAAAGTACTTTGGCTGCTCAGTTGCATTTCAACAGGAACCTAAATAGCAAATCCTCGGGCTGGGGGAAGTAAACACATGAACAATCCGGACCGAACTGGAGAGGAAAAAAAAAAAAAAGGAAAAAGAAAAAAAAAAAGTAGCGCTCTGAAGTCTCTGCCAAACGCTGAGCTGATACAGCCTAGCGCTTTGCTCTGTCGTGCTGGCTGCTGCTCCTCCTGCCACCATCACAATGATCAAATGCTCTCCTCCTCCACCTCCTCCTCCTCCATGCCAGCGGAGTGATATCAGGACAGGAGC
>NW_005054453.1:475446-495249 GCF_000277835.1 Geospiza fortis
CGGCGTGTGCCGCCTTTCCCTCCGGTGTCAACTGTTGCATAATGAATGGGAGCGGAGCGCGGAGCCCCGCGCCTCCCCGGCACGGGGCTGAACTTTCTATTTTAAACGACAGGAGAAACACGACACGTCGGGCAGCGGCATTTGTCCGAGCGAACGGTGGCTGCCTCCATATAGAGCGCGGGTGATTTATGGATCAAGGATAACATCCCGGGAATCTAGTTTTAAACCGTTTTGCAGACAAAGCTATTGCGCCCACAATTGTCATTGAGTGTTATTTTCTATCTAGCCCTGTGAGAAATGCGCTTCCAATTTTTTAATACATCTGTATGGAACAGAATCATCTCAGAGAGACACCCGTGTTCGCTAACATGCAGCTGATTGAACGAAAATTGGGAACTCATGCATTGGTAATGTAATCTGATTTAAACCATCTTCATTTTTGCCATTGCAGATTAGCATAGGATACTATTTCTAAGATACAGTGACAAAGAGCAGTCTTTGTCTTATTTAAGGGCTCAGCAGTATGAAATTTGGGGTTGATTTCATGCCTATTGCCACAATTCATGACTGTGTTGAGACGGAACATAATAGTGGACAAATAAAAATAGCAATTAGTACCTGTCCTAGGCTGGGATTAACAAACAGATCTTCTCCCCAGAAAAGAAAACTTTTCTGTAGTATCAGTTTGAGAACCACAGTGGATTCACTTGAAGTTCTTCGTGATCATTGATTACTACGTTATCACAGAACCAGCACGGGGAAATTACAGCTCTGCTCAGAGGCAGCGTAAGGACGCGGGGAAACTGCAGTCCTGAGTCAATTACAGAGATTTGTGCCTCTCTTAATTTGGAGACGGGCGATGTGTTGTAATTTCTCTAGTCACTGAATAGTTAAGATTCAATGTAAGAATAGAAAGAGGAGGAAAAAAGAAGGGGGGGGAAGGAATATCAGGAGGAATTAATAGTAGTAGTAATAATAATAATAATAATGATGATAATAATAATAATAAATACTAGAAATGGCAGCTGTAATGAGGCCAGGGAGGGAGCGGGCTGTGAGGCAGGTTTCCCTGGCAGCGAGTGCTTTTTGGCTTCCCCAGCAGTGCCCCCTGCAGCCCGCAGCCCCTGCGCTGCAGCCCGGCTCCGCAGTGCCGGGCAGCACTTGGGGCCCGAAGAAGAAGCGTTTATTACACCCACCGGGCAGAAATACGTGTAAAAGCGGTGGTCTCCTTACAGACTGCTTTTTCGGTGCATTTGACAGAAGTTGGCTTCTTTTCCTACGACTGCAATTGATAGCGTTTTTCAGTCTCTATGGAGCCACACAAACACACCTTAACTTCCAGCATATTACTTTGGCAGCTGTCAGCGTGGTAATTTTTAAGTGTAAGTTGCATTGCTATAGAACTTAATTTCAGCCTATTAAAAATGTAGGAATTTCTTATCTCTCGGCTACGTACCTTGGTTCTGCCAGGCTGCACAGCCTAAGGGTGATGATTTGAGTAAAATAAATTTTGGAGTAACCAGTGCTTAGTGTTAGAAGTTTTGCAAACAAATCACCAGTTTTGTGGAAATAAAATACCAACCAACCAAAGAAAGGAAGAAAGAAACAAAACACAAAACTCCCCCAATAAAACCCCTCCATCTGAATACATTCAGAACCCATTTGATTCTGACTAAAAGATATTTTTTATTGGCTGAGGTTAAAGCAAAGCTGAACAAATATATAGTTATTTCCCCAGTCATTTTAACAGCACAGTGGTGATTCTGGTATTAGTCTACAGAACAATCTTTTATGAGATAAGGCACTCCCTCCTCCTATATCTAAAGACAATCAATAGAATCAGAATTTTCATTTCATTAAAAAATGCAGTTGTCCTCTGTTATTTTACAGCTGTCTTCCAGCACCTAAGAGCTAGCTAAAAATTTTCTTCTGATGGAAGGTTTTTCTTTTAAGGCCAATGGTAAAATAGCATAATAGAGATAAGACTTCACAGTTCATTTTTGCATCATTTATTTTAAGGACACTTCCATAAACAATTACCAGCTTCTAAAAAGCTAAAGTAAAAGGAGCTATTTAGTGAACTATTTAAATCAAAATTTTGAGAAGGACAACACTTCTGCTATGCCTCTGAGACTGAAAAAATAAAACCAGGAAACGAATTCCTTGTATTATAGCCTGAGCAATACAAGAAATAGAGAGATCTCAATTTTGTTCTAACTACTGATTATTGTCATTAAAACAGATGTTCTTCAGAGCCTTGACCAAACAACTCTGTTCTGTAGTCAGACACAACCACAGACTCACTCGTGATTGTGTGTGCTCTCACTTTTATGACCATGGACTTACAAACAAACACCTCTTCTGTAGAAATTCCCTTTGCACGCACAAATGTGTTTATTTGCTCTATAACCTTTTTTCCCCTGTTTGCACATCAGCTTTGGAATACCATCTTCACAAGTGGAATTTGAAAATAATCAAATCTATCAGAATTCTAGAGGATCTAAGATGAACTTGCTGATGGCAGCAGATGAACAGTGATGCCTACTGGTATCAGCTGACAGGACACTAATTACCAGCTACAGTAGATGATTGCTTGGTGAGAGATCTATTCAGTGAGTTAGGAGTTTGAAAAATGATAAAACAGGCCTGATCTGTGAAAAGATACGCAGTATGAAAATACAGCATACGTTCTCGAGATGATTATCATGACAGAGATCTGTCTAATTAGGAAGGAACTATTTTAATGCTAAGATATGAAAGAGCCCAGCTGGGAGAGGAATTTAGAGGAAGACACAGAAACATGACTGTTAAGCTGACAGCAAGTGCAGTCTAAGCATGTTCCAATGACAGCTTCTAAAAAAAAATTCATCTCAGCATTTAATCAATAGTGGTTTCAGAACAAGCACAGCCTTACAGATAATCCAGCTAGTCATATTAGTGGGAGGGACCCCATAAAAATACATAAAATATGCCTTTGCAGAGCAACTGCAGTTGGTCAACTGAGCTAGACAGTTACTCAGTCCATGGGCAACATGAAAAATACCACTGTGAGGACAAATGGGAGTCCCACTCTATTAGAAACCACACTGCCAGTCAGGTTGGAAACTCCAATCACTGTGACAGCAAGTTTCAAAACATCCTGGGCAAGAGATTGACCTTCAGAGCAACCTGGGCACAAACCTTTCTGAAATCTCCTACCATAATTAAATGGTTTATGTCCAAAGCAGTGGATGACATGGTGAACTGGGCATCTGCTGGAAGGCAAACCTAGAGGCAGCCACCCCATGTGTTCACTGAGTAACTTTGAACTTCTTGGGTCTGCAAGGAGCAGTTTTCTTACATATTGAAAAGGGTTTCAGAGGATTTCTGCCAAAGGTTCTCTTGGACACAGTGCTACCTAACAGCAAATCAAATGTGCTTCTGTTGCTACCACAAGCTACTGAAGTGCATGTTGCCTAATGCATCCATGGCCAAAAAAAAAAAGAAAAAGAAAACAAAATAATGTCATTTGGAGAATAGTAAAAGCAAAGCTGTATATTGAGGGTCCACTGAAATCTAAAACCCCCACAACCTCCATGAATGAATGTATCTGTGAAATCCCACTACAGCATGGCAAAAATTCTCATGACAGTTGGGGTGGGTACAAGCTACAGCTGTTAGAACATCAGAAATGTAGGGATTCTTCAAGGGATGAACTGAGTCTGGAGCAAAACCAAGTTGCTCTAAATAGTTAAGGAAAAAGTCATCAAAGCTTCAGAGGAACATAAGGACAAAACAATAAAGGGAGGAAGGGGAAGCAACAAAGAAAGCAAGTTCAAATTGCAAAAGGCAGAGATTCAGAGGCACTGCAGGAACGGGAGTGATCACTCTGTGTAAATACAAGCAAAACCAAAACACCCTTAAGACACATTTTCCAGCTTGTACATGTCAAGCTATAGAACATGGGGAATCCAAATCAGAATTTTTACAAAATCTTTCCAGTTGTGACCAATACTGAAACCCCAATTCAGCAGTTATTATAACAGGACAGGCAAACGGATTGAGATACACACACACCTAAGTACTCTGCTGAATGAGGGCTGGAAAAATATAAGGAAGGAATGCAAAATGTGCACTTGTTCCCTCCTGTTCTGATTATGGATATGCCACAATAAGAACACACAGAAGAAAAGTAAATGCCATGAATGGGCATTGTTGTCCACACACTATCCTGTCAGATTAGTATTATTACCATGTATCTTAGTTTATGAAGAATTCATAGAATTAGTTCTGATATGCCACAGTTATGTCCTTTGTTAATTTGCAGGTCTAGTTTTGATGCTAAGAGCTGTAGGAGGCACCCATGGAGACAGCTAGCAGGGAGCTGAAGGGGAAAGGAAAGTCATCACTCAGGCATAGGCCCCATCTCAGCCTTGGGTCTGTCACACTGACCTCGAGAGAGTAACTGAGGGAGGCAGGGGAGTGGAGAGGATACTGAGAAGAAAAGACACTAGGAAAAATCTCAGAGAGATGATTCTCGAGAATCCTTGAAGCTTTCACTAGAAACATACATTAAGAAACTTAAATTTCTTAAACTTTAAGTCATTCTTAAACTGAGTAGCCCACTGCTTCTCAGTAATGACTGCCTCTTTTCAAATGAATAGCCTGAATTCGCAGGGCAACAAGCAAAAAATCCCCTACCACTGAAATCAAATGTCCAGCTTTGGTAATGAGGAAGCAGTCAGGGGAGTTTTTATTTTTTTTTTTTTTTCTCCAAGGCAATTCGTGTATAGATATCAGCCATTTATAAGAATTCCAATGTGAACATGATCACTTTGAATTTTTTGAGCCAGAAGACAGATTGAAGCTACTGAAAACTATCATTCATCCTCCTCCATATGGGAAACTGAAAATTGTTCTGCAATGCTTGGCATAACCAATCAAGTTCAACATTCAAATAGGAACACTTTTACAAATTCTTAAATTACAGGGAACTAGGAATAAAGGGTAATTTTCCATAGTGGTAATTTTTTGTAAGCTCCGTCTTCAAGAAAAAGAAATACAATATTTTCTTCCCTGGGCCAATGTGCTGACTGACAACAGCGCTGTTTCATTGAAACTGCTGGACTTTCCAACCTACAAATAAACCTTTCTATCACATACATTTGCAAACTTGCATTGAAAGTACATCACTGAGCTTGTAGCCTTGCAATGAGTTTAAAACCACCAAGATCAAAGCACTTGTGCAATCCTTGCACGATGCACAGCACCATGAAGTCTTCAAATACATTGTTACACACTGGTTTTCCACAGGATGTTTGTTTCATTCTGTACAAAGAACTGTCAGTGCTCACCAGTGAGGAGCACATTTAACACTTTTTTTCCCTTATAGATCCTCATATCACCTCATGGGTTTTCATTAATTTAAACCCTGTTCACAGACATTCATCTCCTAAGAATGGCTACCACTCCTGCTCCAGTGTTTCACTTGTACCAACAAACTGATTTCCACAATTCATGGCACGTGAGAAGACAATGCTCTTCCACTGGAGAGTGGAGACTGAGAACAAGGAAATTAAGCTTAAGAGGTTTTGCTAAAATGCCCTAATTGAGCTGATTTTTTAGAAAGGCTTACACAACTCAGAGCACACTATGTTTTATAAGAGCAGCCCACATCAACTTCAGTTGAGTCTGTAGGTGCTTAGCATTTCTGCCAGGCAGAACCCTGTTGTCAGATCAGGTACCCTGGAGAATGGGGAATGCAATTAATGATCATTTGCAAGAAGCAGAGTTTGCTTGAACTGAGCAGCATCATGTAAGAAAGCTCAAACATTTAATCTCAAACACATACACTTCACTGAATTACAGGCAAAACCAGAATTAGACCTTCCAGGAAAGAAAATACTACATGCTGGTTTTCAGTAATATTTTAAAAGAAATCTTTTTGTTCCACTTTTGCTGTAGACACACCTTTCAAATAGGTTTTGCTGCAGCTAACTCAAAACATGCTGTGTTTAGAAAGTACTGCTCAGGGAAAGTTTACCTGAAGCCAGAAGATGCTAAAGAGATAAGACATTAGAATAACAAGAAAACAGTAAAAGGATATGGAAATAACTCCTGACCATGCTCAGTCATGTTAACCAAACTAAAAAACAGTAACTGTGAGCCACATTAAAAACCAAGCCTGTGTTCAGGCTATTTCCAGAGCCATGGAAGTTACTGAAAAACATTCTTCAGAAGTCTAGGACACTTCCAATCTTAGCTCAGGCTTGCAGCTAAGGGTTTGCAGAAAACAACAGCTGATCAGATTCCAGTTAGACAGGGAAAAAAATCCTTCTCATAGTATGAATAGTGAGACTTACATAGATTACTTATGAGGCTATTGAGTCTCCATCATTGAAAGCTTTAGGAACTGGTAAGACAAATTTGTCACTAAGGACATCAGTGTAATTGATTTTTCCATGGAACAAAGTGGTGGATTATGTTCTTAAAGTTCCTAAATTTTCATAACATTAGGTTTACTTAGGGAGCTTGAAAGCCATAAATATATTTAGTCTGTTAACAATTTATTTATTTAATTCTGACTTTGGTGTAAAATGAGAAGGTTATATATGAACTTACTGGTTAAGACCACAGGTCCATGTAGCACAGTGCTCCATCTCCCACAGTAGCCATGGGAGTGGACACTCAGGAAAAAACAGAACAGTGTAAGAACACACTGCCTCACAGCCTTCAAACATTTTCACGTCAGATTATGTGATTTATTTTGTTGGTGGACTCTACAGCATCTCTTGCAAAGTTTTTTTCCAGTCTCTCCTTGCCTCTTTACAAATTCCTTGACCCAGTAAGTCATTTAAGGAGTACCACCACAGGTCCACACAGGCTGTCTGGAGAACGACTTCCTCTGGTTTGTTCTGAGTGAAGATTTTACTATCTTCCAAAAGCCTTCATGCTTGTATTAGAAGCGCCAGGAAAAAGTCAATCCCACTCTACTTCTCTCCAGACCTCTCAGTTTTGCAAAGCCCTTCTCACCTTCACCCCTCACGTATATTTCCAAATAAGATTAATGGATATTCAATGGATGGGTTCCTTGCATGTTGTAATGGCAATCACAGTATACCTCTGACCATCCTTGGTCATCTCCAAATAATTTTGGTTCTGGAGTATCCTGTCCTAGAGAAATGGACCAGAACCCTGGATTTTTACAGTAGCATATGGACTTGAACAGACTTGACCAAAACAAACCTTTCTGGTCTGTTCTCTATTTACTTTTTAATATTTTTTTTTCTTTAATTACTACTGTTAAGTGATATTTTCATGGAACTGTCTATCATAATGTAAAGGTCTTGTTCCTGAAGACTTTTGGGTCAGCTTAGAAATTATCCAAGATGTGAAGATAGGATTATTCTTCCCCAAATGTACCACTCCACAATTATCTATACTGAATTGCACCTTGCTTTTTCTACAGTTAATCTTTCTGTAGGCTATGCAGTCTTCCTCATCCTGCCTTGCATAACCTCCTGTAGGCAGCAAAGCCTTGTCACCTTGCTGATAACCTCCCTTCTTCAGGACATTTGAGAATATATGGAATAGCATGGAATCCTGCCTGTGCTCTCCCTCCTGTGCAAGAACTGACCACTTTCTTCCATCCAGTGATGGTCTATCTTATGATCCCATTTTTAAAATCATATTCTCATCCATTTCAGCATCTTCCTTCTTATGCCAGTGACAGTTTTGTGTTGCTTGATTTTCCTAAAACATCTTAATTAAAAAATTCTGTCAGATGTCTTTTAAAAACCTGAGTTGACTGTATCAGTCAGATGATCCTCATTTATATATTTCTGACCCTTCAGAAGAACTCTGAGAGCTTTATTAACTCTCACTGATAAGATAATATTTATTCAGGTAGATACTAATTCTCTCTCTTAAAATATCTAGAAATTCACCTGGAACAGATGTCAATTTTAAGTTGCTGGATACCCTTGAACCTTTCTTAATGATGGACATCACGTTTGACACCCGATTTTCATGAGGAATAGTGAAGAGACATGTTACATGCTGCTTTCAGCAGATACTTCATTCCTGAGTTTTCTTGGAATTCATGGGTAAACCCTTCTCATCTGCATTCACCTGCTTTTTGTACCATTACACCTCCCTGGTATTTCAGTTTGAGAGACAGTCTCTGCCAAGTTCCCTGAATATCCCAGAAGGACTCTGGAAGGAAAAATTCCCTGCTTTCTTTGTGTTGGATGTGTGTGGCCAGATTTTGGTAGAATGGGAGGGCTACAGTGGTGGCTCCTGTGACAAGTTGCCAGAAGGTTCCCCTGTGTCTGATGGAGTCAATGCCAAGCAGCTTCAAGATGGCCAAGGCTGAGCTCATCAGTGATGGTGGCAATGCCTACGGGCTCATGTATTTAGGAAAGGGAAACCACAAACCCTGCACAACTGCAGCCACAGAGAGGAGTGAAAATATGTGAGAGAAACAACCCTGCAAACACCCAGGTCAGTGCAGAAGGACAGGGAGGAGTTTTTGCCCATGGTGGTAACGGGTGAGTGATCTCCCCCTATCCTTACCTCATGAGCCTTTTGTTATATTTTCTCTCCCTTGTCCAGCTGAGGAGGGCTGTGATAGAGCAGCCTTGGTGGGCAACTGGCATCCTGTCAGGGTCAGCAAACCCATCTTCCACTGTGAACAAAGGATATAAATTGTTCAGCTTCTCTCCAGTGATTTTGCCCTCCCTGAGAGTTCAGGTTATACCCTTGTCATTTTCAGACTCACTGACAATCTCTTCCTTCCTGATGGATTGAAAAAATAATATTGAGCAATTTTTGATTCTCAGTAGTTAGGTCTCAGACTCATAACAGCTATAAGAGCATATCTATCAGTGTTTATGATACTTTGGTTTCGGTTTTGGTTTTTTTTCCATTTGCATATGTCTTTAGATTTTGGAAGAAAATCTTATTTATTTTTCTTTCCTGTTTGTCTATGATTGCTTATTTGTACTTCAGGTGTGTTCAGCAAATAGTGTGCATTGGCACTCTGCTGCCTATTGGGTCTCCTTCTGTAGTCTTCATCTTGCCTTTATGGATTTAATTGTCTTGTGTGGACTCTTTGTCTGTTCTTGGTAAACTTTCTCATTTTCTCATCGTTCTCCATGTTGAAATGAACACAACAGTAGTGGGCATTTTGACCTCTATTGCTCCCCAAAGATAAGGAATCCAAGGGTGTTAGGTCATTCTTAAAGACCAATCTTAATGTTCAGCAATATATAAATGCATATACATGCTTATGTATGTGTGTATGTATTTGTTATACATAATTGTGCAAATTATATATACATACATATATATATATATGTATATATAATAGGACAGTAGTAGCTGGTAGACTGACAAACAACTGCAAAAGGACTTCTGGTTTTCCTGGATGTAACCAGACATAACTGAGGGTTCATTTGTATCTGTTCTGATTCCTGAGTTTGCCTGAACTGATAACAATTAGCGTTTATTAGCATGTGGTTCTCAGACCTTTCTGAGTGTCATCATTCCTCTTTGCAGAGCGTTTATGAGCCACAGAACAGGGAAGTGGCAAAAGACAGTACCTGTGATTCTTCATTTCACTCTGCTATCTACATTGGTATCTCCTTTATTTATTAGGATCCCAAAACTACTGGGGGCATTGCTTTCTAATTGCTATTATAATTACAGTTGATTTTATGTAGTAAACATGCCCAGATGAGGTGTTTACACCCCTATTTCCGGTCCCTCTTTCACTTGTTTATAACAAATATTTGTGTTGTATCAATGTAACATAGAATGATCTTCATGCAACAGGTATTTCAAGGTGACTTGTTTTTTAGGCATGTTAAGTATCTGACAGCTCATCAAGGCATTCTGACTGAGTAAGGTGATAGAGACACAACATTCATGTTGGGCCTTTGAGCTCATCGATGTTCCCATGACCCGTGTGGGACATGTTCTAGAGAAATCCAGCACTACCTACCAAAACCACTATCTTTGCAGAAGTACACAGTCCATAAACAATACCCCATGAAACAGGAAATAAATAATAGCATTTTTAACTTTTCCAGGGTATAGCATCAATACCTTTATCTGTAGATTTGATTTTTGTTTAATTCTTGTCCTTGAGATGTACAGTCATTCATTTTCCACTTCACCTGTCTGACTTCCATTTCTCCTATTAATCTAAGTTACTCATCCAGTTTTTTAGCAATATTTTGATACCAAGGCAAGTTCTGTGTCACATATCATCTCAAGCTGGAGTATTGAGCAGCTATTCCCCTAACTCCATTTTACCAGTTTTGTCCCAAGTGCAGCTCTGCACACGGCCAGCTGAGAAAAAAGAAAATGTTTCTTTGGTGGGGTTTCCTTGGTGTTTAATGGCATACTACTTCAATTTCTATGTCAGTGTCACACCATTGGGTGGAGGTACAGATTAGGGAGCTTTGTGTGCACCTCAGGATCCAACAAAACTAACCAAGTTGCATGTTGTACTTATGAAAGCATCTTATTTCATGCAGATAGGAAAAATAAAACCAAGAAGAGACCTCAAGATTATGGAGTATCATTCCATAAAGTGTAAAGAGACTGAATTGGCAGAGTTAATTATTATTCAGCTGCGAATGTCATTTTGTTCATAAATGAGGAGTCCAGTAGAATGCATACTAGCTCTATAGGCCTATATTTTGCACATCATAATTTTATAGCTGTGACATTAACAAGCCAAAAACTGGATACAAGGTTTCTCCATTTTTCTCTCTTAAGACTCAGAGAGCTGTCACCTCTCCCACATTGCCTGGTACAGTAATTACATTGGAATTTCACCTCCAAGACATAGTAACAGTAGAAGTTTGGTACTCTACCAATATTTAAAATTCCCTCACAGTCCTTGCTAATGTACTTATTCTTTGCTGTGCTGAATCAGCACAGAACTGAAAACCAATCTCTCCTCTTAATCACTGACAGAAAGCAGTGCCTTCACAAGGGCACAGTCAACAAAAAACAGAATTAAAATAGACTGAGAGTAGCTGTATCAAGTCCTGTAGCATTATTTTAAAATTATCTAAAATCAATAACCTTTCACTTCTGGAGCATGAGGTTCAATTCTGCATTTAGCCATGCATGAAAAGGAGTTCAGCAATCTTGGGTCAGGCTCCACAGAATCATTCATGTGATTCCCATTGCTGGCAGATTTTACTGTAGAGAAAGAAAAAAAATGAATCGGAAAATAAAAGTGAGGTTTTGTCAGGTTGAAAAATCAAACATGAATAAAGCGGAATGTCAGAATCACAAACCATCAAATTCAGATCTGAAGGTCTGGACCTTCATTGAGCCCTTGAATGGAGAGAATGAAGAGTGGAATAGAAGGTAGGATCTACTGTAAGCACAATGTAGGAGCCAGCACAGCATCAATGGAGCACTCCTGGAAATGGCTGTGACTGGGAAGTCTGCACACCCAGGGACTGCTGCTGAACTCTACTTCTGCACCAGAAGAGCTCTCAGGACTGCCACTGAGTATAGCAGGTGGTTCTGGATCTCAAACATGCCCTGCAGTCTGCCAAGGCCATCAGCACTGCCCCACCTGTTACCATGAATTCCAGGGTGCTACTTGGAATCAAAAAGTAATCAGCCTGTTCCCAAGACAGTGAAGAAGAGTGCAAGTCCTTCTTTTTCATGAGGGAGCTCAACCTGAACAATAAAAAACACAAATAAAAACCTAAAAATACACATGAAAGTGAAAAAACTAGAAAAGGATTAAAATAAGAGTGAGAGAAAAGTGAAGAATGGCAACCCCTCATCTGTCAACCCCGTTCTCAGTTGCTTGGGGTGACTAACAGGAACCTCCCATACAAACTTAACCCAGGTGACACTCACTGAGCTACCTCAGGCCAGTGAGGAGTCTTTTGACCCTGTACATACAAATGCTTTGTGATTAGTTTTTCTCCTTATGAATAATTCTTATTTTCTTTGACAAATACTAAACTCTGTATAGCTAGAATCCTTTGAAAGCAACCACACAATGATGCGCTGTCATTTCAAGGTTTAAATGTCTGGGACTGACAAAAGGTGGTATCTTTCATCTGGTGACATAAACCAAGACATGCCTGATGCAGATGGTTTTCATATACACCTTCAAGAAGGAACTGCATCCTTACATTTGGTTAAACAACATCTGCCTTAAAAGGATATGGATTCTAACTTGGAGCCTATGGTGTAAATACTGTAAAACTCACCTATACTTTTCAGTCACTGCTTTGTCTAAAAATTAAATGATAGAGAAACACAAGAGATTGACTGGCTTAATAGAAATATAAGCTGCAACTATTTCTGTATGATTTAACTGATTTACTTTACTAAAAAGAGTAAAGGATACTCAGTAAATGATGTCCAAAGCACCCATCACCTTTGCAGCTCTTCAGATTGTGTTTAACACTCCTCATCCATCCTGTTATGTGGGGAATCCTCCAAACAAAACCCTAGAAAATCTAGAGCAAGGAAATTGTTGCTGTTTTCATCCAAATACTTGGATAGAACTGAAGAAAATCCAAATGGGAAAACCTGTCAGTTTCACAGCATAATTCTACCTGTTGTTTACCAAATTTGCAGTACAACCACCTTCCTCCTTGCACAATCTCTTATAATTTTTCAGTTGTAGAAAATTTTTAGATACTGTTTTCCTTCCTCTTGGGTGTGTCCAAGACTTTAGAGTCAGGCTGGCGTTAGTGTATTTTTCCCCTCTGGATTCTTGGACAATGTGGGAAGAAACAATGTCACTACCACCAGGAAGGAAATGCCCTGTCACACTCCTAGGCTGTAAAATGAAGACAGTCTTTCAATTCACCTCTCACTTTCTCAATACCACTTCAGGAAATATAATTTTACAAAAAAAGGAAAATTAAACAAAGAAGAATGGCAGCAAATCTATTTTAACCATCCTTTGACATTAGAACCTAACCCACTATAGTCTTATTTAAAAATGGGTGGCTGAAAGGTGCTGCAGGATTTATAAGAAGAAAAAAGACTGTCTTGGAGGCTGATGCCAAATAACTCATTGCCTGAGTTATCACTCTTCAGTCAAAATGTACACGAAGAAACTACAGCAACAACCATGGAATTAGGCTGGCCTCTCATGTCAGTGATGAAACAGCCAAATTCTCTGACAGGGGTGAGTTACTCCTTCTATCACTGGCAGAACTGCCTAAAGATTCATCAAGGCTACAAGTGTGGAAAACATGAGGACTCTCTAAATTTAAGTGATAAAAATACCAAGTGTTTCATTACTTTACTTTAATCTTTATCATTTATGTTCAGAAAAAAAATAACAACTCCACAATGTCATCTACAGTTAGGCAACAATGGGATTAATTTAAGCCCAGCATTTAATTCCTGTAAGGAAGCTTTTCTTCCAGACCATGATCTTTGCCATTCCCACCTTTGTCTGCCCCCAGTCTCTCTCACACTAAAGACATATCTTTCAGCCCTGACAAAGCCAGTATAAAGTACTGGGTGTTTTATTACAAGTTGTAATTCAGTCACTTTGGAGGTGATTTTCTTTCTCTAGTAATGAATTAGTGGAGGAAGCTGGTAATTTTTTTGTTGCACTTTAACACTGCTAGAGAGGCCACATACTGTGAGAGAATAGGCGTTTAGAAATATTTCTCTACCTGCCCTGATTGCCTTTAAAAATCCTAAAGAAAGTGAAAGTATATTCATTCTCTTGTGTAATTTTAAATATTTGTTTTAAAAACTTAGCATGATCTCAAGAAAAACAAGTTTTGTGGGCCTGATTTCAATGAGCAGAGCTTCAGTTAATAACGTAGCACACATAAACCCTCTTTTAAAAGTTCATAATATTACACTGAAGACAGAATTGCTAAAGAACTTTGTTAATTTTTCTCCCTATTAAATCAGTGTTACAGACTTCCAGCAGATGTCTTTAACAGACATTTTTAATAAAAGTATTGTATAAACTAAGTTCAGACCATTTCATCAGTATTATCTTCTCCCACCATTAAGAGCAGAACTTCTCTTATATCTTCAAATTACTTCATTAATGCCTAATGCAAAGAAACAGTAATTCATCTCCAAACCCTATAAACCTCTGTCAGCATCCATACTGCTCCTACATTTAAAAAACTCTCACTGCTTCCATTTACTCCCTATTTGTACAGGTTTAAAAGCTGCTCTTAAGAGTGTGTTCTACTAGAAATTTTAGTCCATGAGCATCTTAATTTTAAGCTGAGAAAAAAAATCCGTCTGCTTTTCAAGCTCTTAGGTGCCAAAGAGGTTTTGTAGTGTCAGGTGTTTTTCTGAGCAATGTATAGCTAATAAATGTACCTTTGATTGTTTAACTGCCTGGGAAATGTTATTAAATATAATACATTTTTCAAGGCAAAAGTCCCACCAAAGGCGATGTCCCTGGGTAAAACAGTCTATGATACCACATGCCTGAGATAAGTACCTAAGTCCTGCCATAAAATGAGCTGTGTTGCTCTGATGTGAAGGTGCAGTTCTCTGTCTCCAACAACTAGGCTATTTATTCACCTGAGTAAACACAGGTTTATGAGCTACAGATCCCTCTTTCACTCCCATCTGTGCAGGTAAACCAATGATATATAAAGTGCAAAAGTTTTCCTAGGTCTTGACCAAATCTTATCTTTATGTTGGTATCAGCCTTTCCCCTCTACAGCCTGATTTCCACAGAAACCTAATGCCTAGCAAGATGGGAATAGCAACAAGTTATTGGTTTGGGTAAGTAGGAGCGAGGATCTAGGAAAACCTTAAGAAACATCTGGAGACACTTTGGAGAGGCTTTGGAGTTGGGATTCTCTGGAGTAATTCTACTGAAAGCTGTGAGGTTACTCTTTTAACACATGTAAAAGACATGTATATTTAGACTGGTAAATTAAAGTAGACTTTGGTCCATTAGAGCTACATTATACTCTTTCTTACATACTTGTGTGAAGTGAGAGAAAGAAGCAATGGCATAAGTTTGGTTAAACCCACCTCCCCATCACAGACCTCTAAATGCTCAATTCACAATTGCATGTTCTCAATAAGAAACCTCTAAGGCTTTCAAACAGAAAGTTCACCTGAGAAGCCTGTCCAAAGCATCCCAGTTTTAATATCCTCTACTATACTCTGGTAGTAAAGCAGCCATAACAACCTTGAGTTATCCCCCAGCCTCAGGCTTAGCTGTACTTGCCTAGAAATATGTAGGATCCACATCCAGCACAGACATTGCTTGAAAGAGCTGCTGATGTGGCTAGGCAACCCGTCATTAATCAACACTTTGTGATGTAAGATAACTCACCTGGATGGCCTCAAGAAGTTTTTCACACCTGAGAAAAAGACAAAATCTCAAGCATATGCACGTCACAGTTCTGCTGTACCCCTAAATATAATCTCACACAGCAGGCAGCTTTGCCCACCTTTTCTCTGTGCACCTTGGCTGCTTCATCTGTTACAAACAAAAATCACAGTTGCCTGGAGAGGCCGAAATTTAGAAGGATGCCACCACAGACCAGGGAGCTGGTGAATGGCTCTAACATCTGAGAATAGCTCCAAATAAGCTGCTGCTTTTCTATCATGAGTGGGATAATATTTTCCCCCTCTAGGTACACACATTTCATAGCAGTATATTCTGTTGCTATTTAGGGTTCACTGGCCACTTCCATTACAAATGTTCTGACCCTTGTAACCAGAGCTTTTGTTACAATGTCCACTGCCAGACAAAATTTGCCTCATTCTGGGTTTCATTGCAAAACCAGCACCTTCACTGAGCCACCTTCATTGAAACTTTTGCAATTCTTTTGGCAAACTTGAGGTGATGTAAAAACAATAGGTAGCTTAAGGTCTAGTGTCAGCAAAAAAATCTCAAATACAAATTGATTTGGCTGTTTTAAAATCAAAAAATGATGAATCCTCTGTATTCAAAGAAGAAAGAGCACTGAGTGGAGGGTTTAATCCAATGATAGAAAGCAAAGCAAATGATTGTGTGAACCCCAGTGAGAACCAAAATAGCAGCATTTTACACTGCTCTATTTATAACTCCATAATTTTAAATGGTAAGACCAAAAATAGTCATTGCAATATGTTAGCTCAATGTAATTTTTTCTTTCCAAAAGAGATAAATTAGCCTAATTTTTTTTTTTTGGTAGAGTAGCAAAATAAACAACAAATATCTTTCCAGAGAGTTTTAGAGGGTGGTTTTTTTGTTTCTGAAGTTTTAATCTTTTGTGGCATGAGTTCCTGGCATCTGAATTCATTTAGGATCTACATCTATCAAGGGACTTTCAGAAATATGTAATGATTTAACAAGGCAGCTATTTAAATGGGGAATAATTAGGCTTTCCCCCTCCCCTTCACTCTGTGCCACCGTTTTTTACTCTCTCCATCTCCAGAGAGCCCTTAAAAGCGGTGGATCTGCAGCCAAGCATTGCGCACTGCCCGCAGCCAGCCTCCTCCTGCCGCAGTGTGTAATTACAACCAGCTGCCAAGGGCTGCTGAGAGCAGGGCAAGCAGCACCTCCCTGCCCTGAGCCAAGCCCAGCCTTGGGAGCCCCCAGGATTTGGGAACCCACAGGCTTTGCTACGTGGACACCCACAAGGAGGTTCCTACTCTATGGTAGCACAAGTTAAAGAGAGAGCAACAGTCCAAGGAAGCAATGGCGTAAGTTTGGTTAAACCCACCTCCCCATCACAGACCTCTAAATGCTCAATTCACCACTACATGTTTCTCAATAAGAAACCTTTAAGGCTTTCAAACAGAAAAGTTCACCTTCAGAGATACTACAGGACTGGGTGTTTCAGCCTCCCTCTCCCTTTTCTCCTTGCCCTCAATCCATCTGTTCAAAGGGACAAAAGGCCTCCTTGCCAGATCTGGCTGCTGCTCAGTGACCTTCCCGAGAGCGCTGTGCTGGGGGCTGTGCATCCCACGGGGGCAGGAACTGCTCATCAGCGCCCCGTCTGAATGCTGCCTCCTGGGAACTTCACTGGCACTGCTGGGCTTTTATTTCCTGCAAAGCAAAAGCCCAGCTGCCAGTCATCAAAGTTCACGATAAACCTCAATGGTGTCCTGAGTGTGCGAGCCTCAGGGACAAAAGCAAAGTGTTGAAGTAGCAGCGGAGGCTGTGTAGGCACAGATACACACCTGGACTGGCTACTTCTTTGTTCTGCCTTTTCAATTCAATTTCTGATAACCTCTGAAACTTAATTCCCTATTAGTATTCCTGAAGATGAATGCAGATTTCCAATTGTCCACCTTCAAGGATGGACCTCAAAATTCTAATCTTGACCCGCTGGAAGGAGCAAGCTCATCTGACTTCTGCGTTTTAAGCAATTTGTGATTCCCGGTGCTTTAGCTATAGGATTTGCTAAAAGACATTTCTCAGGCTTCCAAGTATGAACAGACTTAAATGAACAAAATTGTTTGGGGTCTCCTACACCTCACGATGTTAGTTACAAAGGAGTAACAATAGATTGTGTGAACTCAGAGGATGCTGTCACGTAATTACCACTGTTAGTGCCAGGTATGTCCTCTCCCAGCTGAATCAGAATAGCTGAGGTTAGGAGTTACTTGTAGAGACTGTCTGCTCCAAGCCACCAGCTCAGAGGTGTGCTGAGTTTTGTGACAGTTTTTTTGTCGTAATTTTTGACTACCACCAAAGATGGAGACTCCACAACCTTTCTGGGCAACCTGTGCCACAGCTTGGTAATTAGAGACAATCTTATATTTCTATCTGTACATCTTTGAAAAATAATAACTATTATAACAGCATTTTTACAATTTTCCTTCAGAAAAAACCTGCAATTTCAGGCATGCTAACCATGAAAAAGTCACTCTTATAAAAGCTACTCTCAAGAAAATGAACTCAAGGTGGAAATGCAATAAATAGTGCAAAAAATCCTTATTAGCCTACAGACCAAAGTAGAAGAGGTGTAAGACTGTAAAGACAGGCTAGTCATGGATAGCTGTTCTGATTAAAGTACAAAGCATTAGGAAAGAACCAGCATGTTACAGACATCAATACTAAAGAGTGACTGGAATTACTTAGAGTGCTTCAAGGTAATAAATCTTCAGCAAAAGGAATGTACTTAAGCAAGGAGAAATTTAGGTCAAATTGCAGGAAAAGATTCCTAATGGTAAAATACAGAAAGTTGTGGAGTATTTGCCTGAAGGAAGAGGCATGGCCTATCCCTGGGGACTTTTAAAACTACTCTGGAAAAAGCACTGAAGTGGTTGGTACACAATAATCCTACACCAGGAAGGAGAAGGGCTGGATGACATAACTGGGCTTTTCCATCTCTACTTTCTGTGATTCAGTGGTAATTCCACTGGCCAAATTCCAGTTTCAAATACAAAAATCCAACATCAACTGTAAGCACCCCCTGTTAAAAGCAAATGTTATAGAAGAACTTATCTCTCCACTCCAGCACAGAATGCAGTGCTCTTCAGAAATCAAAACAGATCCCATGTTTTAACTTAGTTTTATTTGACTATGCCTACATTATGATGAAAACATTAAAACTGTGAACACTCATTGTGTTTGTACTTACAGCAGGGTTCAGATGTGTCCAACCTGGGTACTCACACTGAAATTTCTAAATTTTGAATGGAAATTATACACATACTGTTCAATTGTGGTGGATTCTGTAGGTAGTTATAATGTTGCTCAGCACGAGGAAGAGGGATATATCTGAAATTCTGTGAACGTTCAAAGGCAGGCTTGCACCTTTCTTACTTGCTGCCTGGGTTTTTTTTAAGCTGTTGCTGGAGGAATTACTGGGGGGAAAAGGCAGTATATTTTACACAGAGTCATCTGAAAATCTTACTCTTTACACTTAAAATAACCACTATGTGGTCCTGATCTCAGGTTTGGAAAGAGATGTGGCTATCTGCATTCCAAAATCCACAAAGGCCCATGCTGTTCTTGGAAAGCCCTTGTTCTATCCCAGCTGATCACAGGTGATTAGCAAGCACTGGGGCAGCAGTCCTGCTAAACTTCATGGAATAGATGAATTACATCCACAGTACTAAAAGCAAGTAAGCATTGTCGGTCTGATGATGAAAAATATGCACAGAGTGCCTTGGCACTACTGTTTCATTTTGTATGAGGAGTGTGCTTTTGAAGAGATTTGTCCTGATAGTTTCATCCTGGCTTGCTCAATCCATGGAGCTGTTTGAAGCTGGATTAGTTTCAAATGAAGCTACACTGGAAGATGCGTTCCAGCCATTACTGGACATTCAGTCCAGTGCTCCAGACCAGAGCCAGCACACAGTGAAGTATCCTGAAAAGCACATAGCATGGCCAGGCAGCACCAGCAAGATTCACTGTACAGATCCACTCCCAATGCACCCCACTGCTGCCTAACACAGGTACAGCCTACTGCCTCTGACAACCCTCTTCCCAAAACTGATGGCCTGACTAACAACACTGTTAGGAAATTAATGGAGAACCTGAAGCAACATCAGATCTGCACAGCACCCAAAGGAGGGAGCAGGAGCACTGAGGCCTTTCCACCCTCTGCACAGCACCCAAAGGAGGGAGCAGGAGCTCTGAGGCCTTTCCAGATCCGCTCCCGCTCCACCATCGCTCGCTCCGCTGCACAGGCGCTGGCTGTGCGGCCGGAGGGAGCGCCCGGCGGGGCGGGACGAGCCCTGGGAACGCCGTCCCTGTTGTCCCTGGCTGGCCGGGCAGCGCTCCCGCCGTGTGCCGGCAGCGGGCACGCCCGGCCCGGGATGCCCTTTAACCAGCGGCACAGCGCCGAGCCCGGGCTCCAGGGAAACGAGCCCTGAGGAGCA
>NW_005054453.1:495424-509685 GCF_000277835.1 Geospiza fortis
AGAGGGAATGGCCGGCCCCGACGGGCACGGAGAGGGCAGGTCCAGCAGATTCAGCAAGGATTCAGAAATTCAGCAACACACCACATATTAATGACAGCATTCGCTTTCATTTGAGTAAAACGTCACATAGAATGTTTTGAGTGAAAACTATGAAGATAAATGGAAAATAAAGAAAAATACAACACCTGTTTATCACCTGCCAGGTGCTGCAGATAATTACTTTCTCTTTTTTTTCCAGTCACCCCAGCCCAGGAAAATGGCAGTCAAATACACAATGTCCTGTCACTGACAGCACTGAAGACACAGGAGGAGATCAAAATGCCTTGGCTTCCAGGGCCTTCTGAAAGTAACAAGGGACAGGGCTGCTCTTTGCACAGGTATCTACACCATGGAGAATGTTCTGTTATGAGAACAAGTGAATGCAGTCCAACTAGATCAGCCTGGGATGGTGACAAACATCCCAGAATGGTGTAGGCACAGAAAAACTTGCATTTGAAGAATATGTAGAAGTTGATATTTCATGGTGATAGCGGCAGCAATGATGGCTTGGGTGGGCTCTGTGCTTTGTGTTCCTGTGAGCTCTATCTATCCAGTCTGGAAAGGACGAAGACAGCCTGATTCTAAAACTGCAAACCAAATGTCTTGTGACAACTGCAAGGTGGGCACTCAGAGGCCAGGCTGGCAGCAGAGTGGTAGGGAAGCCTTTCCACAGAAAAACAGGTCTCCAACTCAGGACAAGCAGTACGGATCAGCAAAGTCACTCTTGGGGGGAAGAGGCAAACATTTTTGGTGTGCAACAGGAAATTGCTGTGAGACAAGTGAAGTAATCCTTCTGCTGTATTCATCGCCAATAAGGCATCAGGCTTGAGGGCAGCACCTTGGTTTGGGCACGTGTCAAGAGTGCTGTTAACTGGAAAGAGCAGCAGGGAGCAAAGAGAGTGATCAGAGGGTTAGAAAATACAGCCTACAATGAAAGATCAAAAGAACTGCAACTGTTTTATCTCCAGATGGGAAGGCTGAGGAGGAGTAGGGCCACCGTTTTCAAAGCAAAGGAGTAATTTGTTCTGCCTGCCCATTGTGAACAAGGATTAATAGATTTAAATTGCAGCAAACTTTTCTAGTGATAAGTGCAGGGAGACACTGAAACATATTGCCTGGAGAGGTTGTGATGTATTTGTCACTAGGGAACAAATTAAACAAACATATTTTGAGACTGATATTAAAAAGAAATCAGAATTCTTACTGCGGGTTACAAAAAAAATTTATTATATTATTTCATGAGAGGAAAAGACCTTTTTGACTTGAAACACAATAAGGATTTTAAAAAGAGGGACAATATTTCCATTTTTGAACTAGCTCATGGAATGAATTGAAAAACCATGAGTATTTCTGTATCTCAGCCCCCTGTCAATGCAATGCAGGTAGCAATACACAATTTATGATACTGTGAGTCTGTAATGCATTATTGCAACTTTGTGGATGCTGGGAAAGTATGTGACATACAAATGCAAAATATCTCCCGTGCAAGTATGAAAAAACCCTCAGTTTTTTCATACTTGCACTGCTTTACATGGTGCAGTTTGTTTTCCTTTCTTCTCTAAGAGTTCACAGTACACTGGGAACTCTCCTAGTAACTAAGGCACACCTCTTCCCAAAGAGGAACAAACCAGAGCTCGCGTGGTTTAATAGAACACAGCAGTTGAGAAATACCTCTAGATTAAAAACCCACAAACCCTAACCATTGAATTTCATACTACTACAAGTTTCTTTTATTGTGTAAACTGCATCAGAAGAAATTTCTAATTCAGGAACAGTGATCCCTTCCTCTCACTTAGGCATGTTAGAACATCCACTGAACAAAATCTACTTCCCCAAAACAAGTAGGGAACATGTACAGCCGACACTGACAGTGGCTGCTTAAAAGGCCCACCAAACCAAAGCAGAGCTGAAGTACCTCATTACTACTTCCCCTCCAAAATGCAGCAATGGGACTAGATTCACTGGAACTTTAAAATATTCTTTGTTGTTAAAAAAGTTTATATTTAAACAAAAACAATTCAGGTGAATTGGCATACTGTATACAGATAACTGCAGATCCACTAAAAACATTGATCCCAAGCTAAAACCATTTTTAGCAGCCTTGTTCAGAAAATTCTTTCTAACCATAACAAATGCTTTCTTTTTGCAGATTTCTGCCACGATATCCCAGATAAGCCCTGCCCCTTCTCACCACACTAGTGTCCTGCTCTCCTGTCAGCTTGGCAGCCATTTCTCCAAGAAACCACTCCAGACTTGCAGAAGCCAATTTCAGAGCCAGCACTGTGGCTGGGACAGTGCAGTGGCAGTGTTCAGGATGGAAACTCTGCATGAGGAGAGCAACAGTGACACTGCTGGAGATGGAAATACAGCTGTGGCACGCATCAGTGCAAGGCCTGCCAAAAAACATTGGGAAGTTCTCCTTGATCCTCAGCAGAAACTTAATCATCACTCCTGTTGTTTGCTCCATAGAGCAGCATTTTCATGTCCAGATCTGACATCCATTTTTCCTGAGCATCTGTATAAATTTATCACTTACTAAAGTGACTGGGATTATTTATATACACCATGTTCCTCATGTGTGCACCTATATTTAAATATTTAAGAACACAATCCTGGAAAAGTAATTGGAAAAGTAATTTCCTTTTTGCATACCAGCTGCTGAGATGATTAAAAGTCACTACTTATACAGTACTTTTTAAGTTCTCCAGCTCTCCAGAGACCTCTTACATTTGGCATTATTTGTAGAAGTACAAAATACCTAATTCCCTTCTAGCTTTACTTAAAAGTTGCAATCAACTTATCTTAAAATATATATTATTCTTACAAAGACAACATATCAAAACTTCTGCTATGTTCCACTGCTCTTTTTTTTTTCCTGCACTGCTTTTAAACTGATTACTTGTCCTTTATTACTCTAGATGTGGCCCTCAGGGACATTTCTTAGTGGTGAACTTGGCAGTGCTGAGTTGATGGTTGGACTTGATGATTTTAGAGGTTAGAGGTCTTTTCCAACCAAAATGATTCTATGGAGACGAGTATAACCAAGTACATTTAAAAGCATATTTAAAATATTTTAATAACTATAGTTCAACATAGGAGTTGTTTTACTTTGCTTTATGTCGATATATTTAAAGATGCAGGGAAAATTTTGGCACAGATGCGAACAGCAATCAAATGCTTCTAGCACGCAGCACGTCAAGGAAAGTCAGACAAGTTTACCCTCACTTGTGCTTATCAAAGCCTTCTCTGCAAGATGTATCATGTGGCTTTTGCTATTAAAAAAATCACAATGATAAGCAGAAATTGAGAGAGATGATCAAATATATCATTAGTGGAGCTGCTCAATGGTTAGTACTGTACATTCTTTTTAATCTTTGCTTTCTGCAACTCTCTGAGATTTCAAGTGGAAGCAGTGTCACTGCCATCTGTACTTGGGGAAATGTTTCAACCTTCTTCAAGACCTTTCAGTGGGAAAATTTGTGAGAGTCAGGAGTCAGCTGTCAGTTAGGTAATACAGTTTATTGAATCAGCTACAGAAGGGTCAAGAGTAAGGCCTGAACCCCTGCAGTTCTGAAAAAAGACCTCATTGGGGATAGAGTCAATTGAAAACTGGAATAGGGAAGGAAGCAGATGAATTCTCCTGACAAGTAGCGTAGGAATATGAATAGACGAAGGAAGCTAAAGATGATGAAGAAGGAACTGATTCATTGAGCTACCTCAGTGAAGGAAGATGACCTGCAAACCAGGGGGCAGTTGAGTTTAGGTGTGATGAGATACCTGAATGCCTAGGAGAGCTAATCTGATGTACGAGGACCAAGAAGCGACGGAAGAAAAGGGAAGACCCAAACTTTTACAAAATGTCCAAATAAAGGAGATGGAATTAAAAAGAGAGCATAGTCTGAGTAACTGTCACTGTGACCCTCACACCACTGACCCTGTGACCTGTAGTTTCCAGGTTACAGACTTCTGTTTTGTTACACAGACTTGCTTCCATTTAACACCAGCCTTGCTAGACATTGAGACAAATCATTAGGGAAAAAAAAACCAACCCAAACCAACAGAATACAATTTTATTCAAATTGTATGTCACAAAGCAAAATACAAAAAGGAGAAAATTTAATAGGTTAAATACAAGGTGTTAATTATGACAACCCACAATTTTAAATACTTGACTTCGCAGTCACAATAATGTTATTACAAATTAGTTGTGTGTGGACAGAGTATAGACAGAAATATAAATTATTCTCATAAATGAGTGTCTATTGAAACACTATGAGCAATATATGATTTTAAAATATTTAAACAATCAATTAAGTAGTCTTAGATCTTTATATTTTATTATGGAAAAATACTTTTATTTTGGAGAATGGAACATTGGATTTATTAATGCTAACTATTTAAAAAATATTCACCATTCTCAAAGCTGAAAATTATTCCAAAGCAATGGATTGTTTTATGTGTCAGCTACACATATTAGAGCAAGATGAGCCTAATTGAAACAGGTTCTTAATCTGCCTTAAATTGAAAAGCTGTCAGTAAATGTCATGCAAAAGACTACTGATATCAGAGTATGAAACAGAGGTTCAAATCCTACTGTCCCAAACTTGTTCACAAGAGAAGTATTTGGTCCAGTCAGTGAGAGAGGAAGATGACTAGAAGCACAAGAATGTAATGACACAAGCACACTTAAAAGCATTTTAGTGAGACTGTGGCTTTTCAGTCAAGATACACACATGTCAACTTTGATTCAACTGGATTCCTCCTCTAAAAATGCTCTCTATGCTTATGATGCTACAAACATTCAGATCCAGTGAAGTTAAACAGAACTGCTGGAAGCTGCAGGACACCCAGTGAACTGACAGAAGTTCCAATATATGCCATAATTCAAGACTAACACCATCTACTTGCTCTAACTTCAGTGGTGGGATAAGAGACACAATTTATAGCACAATATGAATAGTTTCTATTCAAATTTGGGTACAGCTTTTTTGACGGAATGTGCTTGAACAGCTACAGAGGAGCTACTGAACGGTCCATCCAGCCTGAACTGTTTGTAGGTCAGGAGCTTCCTTGAGCTTAAGGTGGAGATTGAATAGGTCTCAGTCTTTTGTGCTTTGAAAATGTGTCCACTAACCTTGCTGTCAGACTTTCTGAAGAATACAGCATGATAATGCAAAATAAATTGTGCATAGTTTCACGCCAAGTTTCAGGATTAGCTGTGATGCAGAATAGATGAATTTTTGAAGCAGGATTAGATAAATTACTTAATTAAGCAAGTTCAGATTCCTTAGGAAAGATACTGGGGTTAAAACAAAGTGAAGAATTCTGAAATAGTAGAAATAGACATGCAGAGTGTCAAGTCAGTACTAGAATTAGTAGATAAGGTGAAAAAGCGGGGTTTTTTCTCTCTCAGAAAAATCCATCCAGATTTAGGAAATTGTGATTAATTTTAGCAAATGACAGAAATGTCAATAACTTTGGACAGAAAACAGATTTTAAAAATTACAAAGTCTGCTCTATCCCTTCTGAGAAACTAAAGGCATCCAGTGGAAACAAAACTGCTGTAATGCCTGCCACCCACCCGTAGCATGTTAGAGATAAAAGGAAGTTTTTAGGATGCACAATTCTATAATGTCTGTGCAAAACCAGATGAGAGCTATAGCTCCTTTCCAGTATATCAAGGCAGTAAGATTTGGCACTTGTGATGGCTGCCTTGTATTTCAGAGCACTTTTACTTCAGAGCCGCTCTGCTGGGAGCCTTGCAAGTGGGGGTTATTGCTGCATTCAGAATCTGCCCAACACACATGAAAATGCACTTCCAATTTAAGCTTAGCCAGCAGATTACCTGTGTTTCATGCACAAGTACCACGGACTAAGTTTGGAGGAAGAAATTTGAAGTAGAATAGGGAATAGATTCATGAAAGGGAAAAGGGCCTAATTTTGGAAGGCAGTTAAGGATTAGGTTGGGTAGCTCATAAGAGAACCCTGAAAGGAAGTAAGTATGTGATAAATAAGAACTAGAAAGTAATTTTCTTGGAGAACACCAGTTGTTTTCTATAAGAAATGTATTACAAAAACTGCAAGACAAATTCTGTTTTAACTTACAGCAACATGTAATCATGCATATGTGCAGCTTCCCTGGAATCCTGTCTGCAGGTAATCTTCTCCAGAGAAGTTGGCTCACAAAGTTTCTGCTCCTTTTAGCTGCTGAAAATTTGGAGCACAGAATATTATTCTCTTAGTGCTGACATAATTTTATAGGAATCCCATTGTTATTCAATCTATATTTCAGTTTGTGTTTTAGCTCAAGTTAAAGACACTACATTATTCTAAGTTAAAGAACAGCATGCTCCAGACATTTCAAGCCCTACTAGTGCGTCGTTTGGCTCCCTGAGGCAGATGCCACTGGATCCAAAGAAAGGATGCTTTTGAACTGGGAGACATGTACTAGTTCTGTTATTCAATTAACAGAGCTCCATGAATACACTTGTCTGTCTATAAATACCAATGTGCTGTCACAGCTCAGGGCTCCAAACTGTTGACGTTAAAAAAGAGGGGATATAATGTATTTCATTCTCAGAAGCTGGAATGTAAGTAATTTAGGGAATGGACCATATTGGGGAAATTCAGCGTCTGCCTATAGTTTCATATTTTCCAAACAGGAATCACTTTTAATTACAGAGCCATTTCTAGTAAATCTCCAAAGTGATGCTCCTGGTGTGCCCAGAAGGATTCCCTCCTCAGAAAGGAAGTGTGGCCACAGTAGCTCTGTATCAAGAAGATACAAGCAGTGGAATATTTCAGAGCAAAGAAAAGTACCTTTTTGTGGAAAGAGCCATGTCAAGCAGCTGTAACCCATCATGTAAGACAAGGAAATTGAAGGGAAAAAAGACTGATACCTCCAACAAGATGAAGCTTAGTTTGGCTAAATGAATTTATGGGCATGTAGTGAAGCAGAACAGTAACAAAAGCAACAGGCTGCACTAGGTTGTTAAGGTATTGCTGCAAAAATAATTCTGTGATTTGATTTGATAAATAAGAAATGAGAGGGAAGGGAACAAATTGCACATGAAGGAAATTTAAAATGCCTGAAATATGGGAGCAAGTACTGAGCTTGTTAATAAAATAGAAAAAAAAACCCCATCAGTAAAACAATTTTCTCTCATTCACAACCTGGATGTTTTCTTCCTTACAAATGTTCATAGTCTTGAAGAAATGGAAAAAAGATACAAATAAGAGAAAAGTTAAATAATCAACAGAGTTGCTTTCATATTCACAGTATTGCTTTGCTCACTCAAGAGTAATCAAATAATAAAACAGAATTTTTTTTACCTCAAAAAACTCTGTAAAGATGATGTAAGGAGAATTTATGAGTAGATTTTTGAAGAAAAACCTCCCATCTGGTTTTGAATTTCTGTGTTGATCAAGGAGCTAAATGACTGGAAAATGGACAGTGCACAAGAAATTCTTCATTATAAAATAAATTGTTTACATGGATTTCACTTATTTGTGAAGAGTGAAATGTCTGGGGGGATCTCCTTTTTACCCAAGAATTTTACAGACTACCTCTAATATAAACTGATGTGTAGACAAGAAAGAATTCAGAAGGAATAGCCAAACTGTATTGACTGAAGGCACGGGATAAATCCTGACAATGCTCACTCTCCAAACTTACTCGAGGTTGCAGTTGTGAAGTGATGGCATTAGTAAATTCAAAATTACTGCAAATTCAGAGAAACAAACCAAAGGCAGCTGGGTAATTAAACCCACTGCTGTCCCTGCCCCTGGACCAAACCACCACAGAACACTGAGCCCTTCAAAGGGCCACTGCAAAAACAACGCTGAGCGTTTCTGTGGCAAGAGAAGATCTCTCTTCTAAAAATATATATAAAATTGTGGTTCTCTGAATGTACTAGGGACAAAGAGCTGTCATTCAAAAACCCCAGCCTGCCTTTTAACCAATCCTGTGCTTTAACGAGCTGTCTCTCTTGCCTCTCCAATAACCTACACTTGGAAATGCCTTGGAATAACACCAGGCAGCAGCAGCAACAGCAGGGAAATCCTCATCTCCTGAGCTGGCTTTTCCACAGTCCTTCTCCATGAAGACCATGCTACCACAGGCAATAGCTTCTAGTGTTTCACTTTTCTTACTGCTAAAAGGACCTAATTCCATTAAGCCCAAAGAAAACCTGGTTTTGCATGCCAGATGATTTCATCATTAACTGACACACTTCCCATCTGGGTCCCAAATGTCAGTTCTAAGTCCAGCAAGAATTAGGCAACTCAACAACTGACTTAAAGAATTGTTTTATCATTTTTATCTCAGCATTTTCATGACATAAACCCAAAATGATTTCCATCTTGTCCATGTCACTGTACAGCTTTTTATGCCCTTCTCTCCCCAATTTCTTCTAGCAAATCAGGAAAGGGTATTTCTAGTTCAGAACGGCCAGAGTAGAACATGAACATTTTGTTCTAATTCATTACTAGAAACTAAAATTGCTAGTCATACATTATTCTAGTATCATGGAAGCTTTCAACTGCAACAGAGGCTAATTCTGGTCTCCGTGTTCCTTCTTCCAGGGGACAGAGATATTTCTACTTCTGACAAGCAAGGAGGAAAAATGACAACTGGGCTTTCTTTGCAGCAGTCACATTTTTTACTGAACAGTCACTTCCCTGCTCCCCACCATGGAAAAACCCCCTGCAACACTGTCTACAGACACCAGCAGCATAATTTTGTTTATGACTGAATTTAAAAGCAGCAGCAACATCAAAAAACTAATTTTTCTATTATCAGGAAGAACATCTGAATCCAAAGTCCCCATCAGAGTGATGCACTTCATCTCCTGCCTATAACCTTTCTTTCTTATAGATACCAGTGGAAAAGTTGTGTAAGTTTAGTCACTGATGTAAATTTCAGACAGTGCAACTTATTTCTTTTGCTTTTAAATAGCGTTTTCCTCAATTTCACTATAAAGATTTTGAGAATCCTTCTGGTTTTAGAGAGGGTATGAGAAACTTTTTATTCAAGTTTTAAGAACTACACTATTCAATAAATGTAGCTCTTCATATTCCAAAATGACAAGAGTAAGTGAAGTTACATCATGTGAATTATGAAGTGATAATGTCTTTAGTTCTGCCCCAATCAGAAGTGTAACTGTTTAAAGCTTGTAATAATCATGTTCAAACATATTCAGATTATAATTACTTTTCTTCTGATAATGACACCCTGTCTGATTGGATGATTACCTGTTTGACTTTGATAAGTCTCAAGGTCAAAGAAGATAATTACAGACATCTGTTTTCTAAGAAAAATAAACTCTTGAAAAATACTGTTTAAAGTGACATCTGCAAATAAGCATTTTAGAACCATGCTGTTAATGTGAAAGTCACAGGCAAGCAAATAAAACAACAAAAGCAAACTTTGAAGCTACCAAGTGATCACACTTCATTTGTAAATGTGCATATTTTCTTTTGTTACTTATATAAGCATAAATAACTTCAGTCCGATCAGAACATTTTAAAGTAAATGTTAAACATAAAAATAAATGAAACTCAAGTAATGCATATTCCACACATTTTAAACCATTCCTGTAGGCAACATCTGTTTGAAAAAGAAAATTGTTTCTTTAAGCACTAAGTGGGCAGCAGATTATGTACCCTACCTGTTGCTATTTCTAAGGAAAGAGAGGGAATTGTATTCTGCAAAAAGAAGCCAAACGACTTCAGTTCCTAGCATGCTGTGATGAGAATGGACTCACTTCTCTTTTTAGCTGTCATGCTCCCCAGTGTCCTGATCCACAGTTAGAACTCAGGCTGAGGAATACTGAAGCATTAATTACTGGCAAACAAACAAACCTGGAGCAAAAGGCACTTGTGTTTGTTTCTGGAGGAGGAAGAGGCAGGGGAAGACTTAAAATTTTCTAGGACTTAAATTTTCTATAAAACAAATATAGTTCACTTGGATGCTTTGCCTTTGCCTTGTACCATCTATAGCAGTTTTCTCTTCAGGCAAGTGAGCACAAAAATGCTGTCAAACCAAGACACTCTGCTCAAATTAATGATAACTTCACTAGCCCCAGCCTTAACCCATTTCTCCTATTTCTTCTGCATCAACAAAATTCTGTAGTTTCAGCTTTTTCCCAGCAGACACTCAAACAGAGACTTTAAAAGAAACGTCTGCACTCCTAGCTCATCTACAAGAATGTAAATTTAAATTTGTATTTTTTAAAGGTCAACAGTTATACTTGAGAACTTTCTGGATGCTCCCCAGTGATGCAGATCTAATTTATGTAGTTCAACAAAAAACAGAAGTCACCATAACCTACTAAAGCAACCTTCTGAGAAAAGAAACATTCTCGTCCTGTTCTTTGTAATACCAAGCCATAATAGCATCAGCTTCAATAGAATTACTTCAAAAATTCTGCTAGATCTGGACACACAACCACCCATTTATGCTGATCTGTAACCTTTCCAGTTTTGTGCAACTTCACTTTGCAGCAAATTCCTAATTCTGATGCTTTGAATATGACTAGTGAAAAGAAATCAAGGTACCATAACTTATCTTAGGGAAGTCATCAACACCAATAGATTCAGGATGCAGTCAGCTAGCCCATGGACTTGGAAAAGCAGCTAGATGGGTTCATATTTTGTGCACTGAAATATTAAATCAAAAGATCAGGGGCCTGAAAATTTAGAATCTATTCCCCAAAAGGATAACCACACAGTTCAATTCAATTTTAAAGTACCAAAAAAGGTCCTGATCTAAAGTTATGCAAATGGAAAATATGCAGAAGTAGATGGGTTTTTCTGTATTCCTTGAAAATCTAAAAATCCTGACAGTCACACAGTAGTGGCTAAATCCTTTTGAGGTAAAGTCTGATTTACAGGGTTGTGCTATAGCCCTAATTATTATAGTAGACACCTCTCTCTTGAAACAAAATCTGCTTTCAATTGCCAAGGAAACAAGATGTTGAGGACAATTGCATTCAAACTTCACTAATCAAAAATTTAAATCTTCACTAGAAAACTGAAAGTTTTTTTTAAAACAAGTGCAAGTAAATATTTGCCAAGTACTGGAACAGGAAGAGCAAATGAGCACCAAATGAGAATAGAGATGACTAATGTGATAAATTAACCCCAACTAAAATTGGTATTGTTCAAATATAAAATAACAAAGAGTTCTCCAAAGTAGGGTAAACAGTCTAAACAGATGAGCCAGAGAGATCGTAGGAGAAGAGATATTCCCAAATGAGAAAAAGGGAGAATTGCACCAGACCTTGCCCAAACTTATCCTAGACATTTATTATCAGTGATACAGTTTGAATTTCTGTCTTCTGATTTTCTAGTGTCTCAGTCTCTAAGAAGCATTTCTCTTTCTCTGCTTCCACAGTAGCAGAGAGGAAAAGAAAATGTCCCCCTCAATGCAAGACCACCTACAAACTTAGGGACCATTGCAATAAACAAACACACTGATGTTTTCGTTTCTTTATGTAGTAGTTATTGAGGACTTGAACATGCACTTTGCAGTACATGTAAAACATGTCATCATTCCAGCCACAGCACCCAGAGAAGAGGGGTACAACAAATGCAGAGATCCAGGCTGTGTGTACAATAATAACTGGGCTGTAACAGAATACACCAAGTATTTTAACTGGTAATAAAACAACACATACTTACAAAGTGTAGTTAGGAAATTTTGAACTTTAAGTAAAAAAATAACAAACCTCTGGCAATGACAACAAATGTTAAATTCTTGTTCCTGATGTGGATGCATGTTGCCATAATTTCACAAAAGGGAAGCTGTAATTCAAGTACATTTAATTGTAATTGTGATTCCTATTGATATTTTTATTGAAATAGGAGACCCAGGTATAAAATGACCCCAAGATAACACAAGAGTTAAATGTTATTCAAGTCTCTCAAGTGGCATTGAACCTATGGGTGAAATTAAGGTGCCACTCAAGAAGCAAGGATTACATCAGCCAATCAAACACACTTCACCTCATGGATATAATATTTTTTTCTTCCATAAGCAACCTAAGAAAATAATAGATTTCTGGGATCCTCAAAGATTATTCAGGAGAACATATTCTTCTGCTGCAACACAATTGACAGGAAAAGAATTTTAATTTCTCTAATTATTGCAGAAGACCTTGTCTGCCTCCTTGGATTGTGAAATCTTAAGATAATGTTAGCAGAAAAGAGGTATCATGTCATCTACGACTTTGCATGACAGGTTACACGATTTTTGAGTTTCTTTGTATTCCTTCCTCTTCTTACACCACCTATTGCTCTTCAGGAACAGAAGGAGCTACACAATTACTCAGAAATGTAAATCTTGCTTCCCCTTGTAATAAATGTGTTGCACTTTTGGGTTTTTTTCCCTTAAGTAGCAAAGTCACTCTACCTGACGGGTTCCCAGGTCTCAGCACTGTTCTCCTGTATTTCTAAAATCTCACAACATGCAACTGCGGCTTTTGTGAATTCAGAACTTCTTTTCATCACCTAACCAAGAAAAAAGGAATAGCTATCAAAATATTTGCTTGTTTGGAGCAATCTTTCCCTCATATTCTCAACAGGATTTCACAGGGAAATATTCCAAGGAAGTTCTCTGAGCTGCAAGCTATCTTTCACATGAACTCATAATTATTACATAGAAAAGGTTGTTTGGGGACCATACGAGAAAGATCCCAAGTAACAGAATGTAGTAATGACTCACTAGGACTCAATGCTTTATATCTGTGAAGTGTAATACTGAGACAGAATTATGTATCTTTTTAACAACAAAAATCAATTGACATTAAAGCTTTATTCCATGAATTGAATGTCAGAAGAAGAAAAGGCCCAATTACCACCCTTAGATATTCCAGAGAGCAGCAAATTCTGTGACCACCTCTTTGCCAGATTCTGCCTGTAGTCTTAACTAGCAAATAAGCTGGTTTGCTTGTACATGAACTGGGAGAAAATGATGTACTTGTTACCCCAGCCAGGAGCATTTCCAGTAAATACCACTGAAAAGAACCCAAACGTTATGAAGCAAGGAAGGAGGATCAAATCAAACTTCATTGGGAAAGTGGTTACTGTCAGCAAAACACAGGGCTGGGGAAAACCCATAAATCAAGGCTTGGTTAATAATTTAAGCCCATAAATTGCCCTGCTGGAGCTCGAGGCAGAGGTGTATCTATTAAGTCCTGCAGGCTTGATGGTTTATTTTAGCTCATGAGAATCACCACCTTAAGGGTGGATGCACAACACTCCTTCAACTTTATAGCACCAAGGCTGCTGACTTGAGGAAACAATGAAATCATGAAGAAAAAGACCAACTTTCACCTTAGGATCAGATATATGCCATCAGCCTCTGGCTGTGGTATGGTGACATATGAAAGCAGTGCTAGAAACCCTCTTACAGTTTATTCTTTACCTCTGCCATCTGTCTTTTCACCCTTCCTCCCACTTCCTCTGAAATTAACAGACAACTGTTTTAATAAACACCTGCTCGAGGCAGATGACCTGTACTTTCCATTAGAAGTGTCTTCTCTGTTCTTACTGGATAACAAATCTAAGCCATGACTTTTCTTACCCATCCACATAGCCGAAACTCTGATTCTCTGATCTCGATTACCACATCCTTCTCCTTGGCCTTGGCAGATGCAGTCTTGGCTCTCTTATTCATTCAAAATACCACCATTATGCAAAGATAATCTCTCTTGGCGCTTTTTTTTCCTTCTTTCTTTTTTTTTTTTTTGACTGGGCTATCTCCCTCTCCTTCTAGTTTTCAAACAGTAGCTGCGTCTCTTCTACAAACTCAACTCATTTTGATTGCTCAGGCGTCTCAGTTCTCTTCTTCCCTCACCTTCCTGTGCCTTACTGAGATGCTCCACTCTGATCACACTGCCATGCAAGCTGGGATGCTTAATTGTTAAATTCCCCTTCACTGTTATATGTTAGCAATTTCCTAAAGATAGTTGCAGCATGTTGACAATACTGCCCGATTACCTTCCTCCACAGTGATCCTTTTGTTGTGCATTTGTACAGCATCAAACACAGTGAACTCTCCATGTGCACTAAGTATCAGGTACACAACATAAATAAAAACAATAATGAAATTAAAGAGGTTCACAGTTTCTTTGAGAAAATACTGCAGGGCAGAGCCTGAGGAGCTGCCAGGACAGCTCAAGTCATATTTGTTATAGAGGACTACACTTAGGTCAATTTTC
>NW_005054453.1:509700-528500 GCF_000277835.1 Geospiza fortis
TCTTTCATTTCTATAGGAAATTGTTTTGTTTCTAAGTGGCATTTCTGGCAAAATGTTATTTAAAAATATATTCTGTCAGAAATCAGAAACACTTCAGAGCTAAAAAAATTAAGAAAAAGCATTTTTGCAGGGCTTTTGGCACAGCTGTAAGCAAGAATTTCACAAAGTACTGTGCTCTACATTAAATTATGAGATAAGTTTTGCTGTGAAGGCAAGCATGGGACAGAGAAACTCAGCATTACAAATGGGGCTGTGCTTATTGAGCCACCAAAAGACCTTGAATTCCTAATATTTATTTATATGTCCAAAGGACAAACTTTTAAAATCTGTATGCACAGATGTCCTGGTTTAGGGCAAACTGGGGAGAAAACTTCCAAAGGGGTTCCTCTAGAAAGCAGATTCAAGCAGCCCCTCCCCCAGCTGGTTTGGGAAAAGATTTCCTTGGAGAAAGGTGGGAAAACCCTGTTTATTTAACAGGCAAAGCATTCACCAGCACAAAAAATGAACAATATTAAACAATAAAGCTTCTTGCCGCTCTGAAGAGATGAGGAACTCAGCAAGTCCCCTTGGTGGGCTGTAGCTCGTCTCACTCAGTTTGTGATCAGTCCCTCAGTGCTGGAAATGCTGTGGCCCAGGCCCAGCCCGGTGGGCACAGGTGTGAGCTGCTGGTGCTCTGCTGGGTGTTCAGTCCAGAGTGGGTTTGAACAGGGCCAAGGAAAAGAAAAACTGCAGTCCAGGGAACCTCTCTGTCTCAGCTAGCTAAAAACTAACTAAAAGCAAAGGAGAGATCTGTCCTGCTGTCTGTCCATCTGTCCGCAGACAGTCAGGAGAGGGAATGTGGAGGAGTGAGTGCAGCTTCGAGAACAAACTCTGTGCTTCTTCTCTCCCATCCTTCACTCTCAGAAAGGCTTAAAGGTGCAAAACTTGTTTCTGGGCTACACAAACAAATGGGGATACAATTCAGCATCATAAAGTCACCCCAGGACAACAGATGACAACTGCATCACTTAAGTGATCCTCATCACACAAAACTGATTTAACTTACGGACATGTACTGTGGATTTAAGATTCACAGCATAAAAGTGCTAAAATTAGGGGTGAACAACAACAAAAAGCAGAACTAGAAACACTGAGGTTTGATTTCCTTGCTCTGTGCGTGTAAGAATTGGCTGCTGAGTTTTGTTACTCTGGCACTCCAAGAATCAAGCAAACATTCCCACCAAAACAGGAGCCTTTATAGATTTGTTTAGTTCCACTTTCTAGCCCGCTCAGAAATACATTCTGTAAAAAAAAAAACCAAATGCACTAAAAAGAACCAAAAACTTACAAGAACTGCATATAAATGTTGGGTACATTTAGCAGAATGAAATGCAAATTAACTACCCTTGGACTTCCCAAGTTAGTCCATAGTAACTGATGACAGATGCATTCCTACTGTGCTACAAGCACTTAGTCTGTGTTAGTCCAGCTCACCTTGGTGAACTGCTTTGTGAGCATACGAGAACACTCATTGTCTCATCCGTAATTTAAAATCAATGACACAATATCAAGGCAATGATTTAGTAAAATGTATTTCTCCATTAGTTACTGGTAATTGGAAGCTGATCTTGCTCTCTGCTGACCTAAGTAACAACTGTCACAGCAACTTCAGTTTAAAAAAAAGTCTCTCAGTCAGACTTTTTCAAACACATTGAAACCCTTCCTTTCAAAAAAAAAAAAAGAAGAAAACATTGCCCTCCCTTGGATCAGATATCAATGCTTTCCAGTTCAGAATACAGCAAGAATATCCCTTCTGGAGCAGTCAAATCTGGTATTGCATCCTTTAGCTGATTCCCATGGGTCCATCTTTGGAATTTAACCAAAAGGATCATGATTTAAAATCTTATCCAAAAAATACAACCCTGAAACGCCACACATCTCATGCCATGCTTGCCATGGACCTGGAGAGGGGAATATTTATTAAATTTAACATTATGTGCAGCAGTCCTTCAAACTAGCTTCAATCTAAATGAAAGGGGCCCACTTCCAGACACTTATTTAGGGACATTACAAAATGGCTTGGAAATATCTTCCCTACTTTCATTAGCGAGGATAATTTGCACACAAAGCAATGGATTTTAGAAAACTCTCAGCTGATCAAACAAATAGCTGTAGAGATGTGAGGTCCATACACATGCAAAGCATACAATACACAGAGCATGAATAATGAGCATTAATGAATGTCATCACTGGAGCCTGGCTGTTGACTCACAACACTGCTGGAGCATGGAACTACTGCTCTACTGGGAATACAAGGAAAGGGACTGAGGTCTGTTGGGGAAGTCAAAGATGAAGGGGACCTTCTGTGGAAAAGATTATCAAGAAAAAAGATTACTCCTTTTCCCTTTGTATGGCAAATATATCTCCTTACGGTTTGGTCTGATGAATGAGAAAAGTACTCAAAAGTAAAGAGTCACAATCTGAGAGGATGCTTAGGTGGGCTTGTTTGTTTGCTTCTCAACCACAGTTTTCCTCAGAGTTTGTTAAAGGAAAAGCCATGCGTGTATCTTAGGATCTGGCTCTTCATACACTACATGAGGAGAACTAATAAGCCTCTTTTTATTTTTGCAGAGAATCCATGGAACTTAGGAAAGCTCATTAATTTCTTGTACGTGCAGACATCTTCACTTTCTGCCTGAAACTGTTCCAGTAGAACACCCCTAAAGTTACTGCATTTCATTTCCAAAGGACAAAACCCATGATAATTATAAAGCAATCTTAACTTTGCCCTATGAAGGTATCATTTCACGTTAAGTTGTTCAGTGTAGTGTTCCTAAAAATAAGGATTTCCCACCCATCCCTCTCCCAGGTACTAGGATCTTCCTTATATTTATGATCAAAGCCCAGGGAGCTGTGAACCACAGCACAGAGGTGAGTGAAGGGCTTTCAATTCCTCCCCATATTTACAGAAATTTCAGCTGAGGCACAGACCCAGGAAAGCTTCTTGCTGCTCCTTCACCTGCTCCATTTTTTGGCCTATGCCAGGTAATTCCATCTTTAAACTTGCAACTTCTGGGAGCAACTTTTCTGTTTGCTGACTTTTGATGGGTGGTTTTTGGCAGCAAACATTCACATAGAAAGTGTACTGTTACTGTTGCACAGGCCCTGCAGCTGGTTCTCACTATGTGAGGTATCATTACAACTCTTAAAATTTTATGGACTGTGTCCAAATAATGGTGTATTTCCTCCTGTATCTTGAACTGACACACTGTCATAGCATCTTCGCTTTGAAGCCCTATAAAAAATCAGTATTTGTTTGGGCCCAAAGAGGTCTTAGAAGTATTAATGCCCACGGCTAAAGAGCACAAAGGTTAAAACAATCCGAAAATTATTCTTTCAGGTTGAACTACTTACAGAGCAGCATTTTTGAATGTTGAAGTTTGGCATTTCCATCACAGCTTCACTCCTTCCTTTTTGAATAGTTTACTTGGTTTGGAAATTGAGCTTCATTTTGTTCTTACTGTTTTCTCTTTTCCCTTGTCTTAGGTTACAATGCAGGATGTAACCAAAAGTATGTATTCTATCATCATCTACGTAAACTGTTAAAAAGAGGTGGGACAGTGGTTTTCATGTCTCCCATGACTCATCCCTGATAACTCCAGGGGATATCTCCTGTGAATGGGTCATTGAGTATCACTGCATGACTGATGAAGTTACATCATCCCACTGGGAGATGCTCCGCCCAGGGGGAGGAACCAGACATTCTCACCTGGATATAATCTGAGGGTTTGCCACACCACAAGCAGCCTTATCTATTGGATTCCCAGAGGACAAGAGCTACATAACCACCACTGGACACTCAGAGGAAGACCAGGCCTTTCTACAGGCTCCCTGCTCCAACAGAGCCACACCTGTCACTGCAGGAGGGCTGCAGCCACCATGGAATGGGACTGCTGCCAACACCCTGACCCACAGGGTGTCAGGTTGTACTCTGAATCTGTCACGTTAAGCCAGTGTTTCTGTATTACTGCCTTTATCCTAATTTTCCTATTAAATTGTAATTGTGACTTGGGATCTCCCACTGGTTTGCTTTCAAACTAGTACACCCATCTACTTTCAGCTTTTCCAAATCAAAACTGAAAACCTTTTCTTCAAGATGATGCAATTCCCACCCAGGGAATTTGGTAAGCAAAGTTACTCAAACACGAGTACAAGAGATAACCTTGTAACCACTTCCACAGTCTCAAAAAAAGAAAAAACCTTAAACTTCTAAAAAAACCCCTTGCCTTGATGGAACATTTTTAGAGTGAAGCATGGGAACAAAGTGAGTATTCCACCATTTAAATGCTGTGACTCATGGATTTAGATTTAAAGTACCAGAATTTCTCCTTAATACATTAAGATACTTCACATTTGTGTTCAGTTTCTGTCACGGTTCACAAGTATCCTTTTTAACTTTAAATCCTTTTCACAAGTCATGCATTTTAAAAATAAAACCCATGAAGATTCTCACATAATTTCAGGGGTTTTTTTTAAGGAAACACCATTTTAAGATTCATGAATAAACTAAGATCTATGCACAATTCTACTAAAGTCACTGGGAAATAGCTCATTTTGTAGGGGAAAGAATATGTCCAAAGACCAGCTCCTTCTCCAGAAATTGCTTTCATCATATCTGAAAGCATCTTTCACTCTCAACTGAGATTTTCCTGCTATTGTATGGTTGTATGCACTATTGATCATCAAGTCCATTAAATGCATTAGTCACATTAAATAATTAATCTCTCCAGACCAGCTTTGGCCACAGATGCCATCAGCAACAACTCTCCAGGAGACTTGTACTAAAGGAAAGCTGCAGCTCAAATAGACAACATCCAAAAATAAGCATGAAACAAATGACTGAGCAAATGTGTTACATGATTTCATTGCACTGCAGATTCCTCTAGAAACCAGATGTGTGACAACAGGAAACTTGAGACCTTTAAATGGGGCATCTGCATGCAAGTGACAATAATATCTACTAAAGTATGGGGCTTTGAAAAAACAGATATACATGCATGGACTTTGGCATTCTTTGACACACACCTTATTCTGCAGAGTGCTCCAAGGGAGAAGCAGCAGGCTGCTTATGTGCTTTGGTCACTTTGGTCAGAGAAAATTACAAATGCCATATTTGTTTCAGCTAATAAGTCATCAAGGGCTTGGAATTCTGCCTGGTACTCTGGACCCAGTCCTCTTCACCAGTTGCACATTACAGGGCTATGAACAAGCCAAAGTCCTCCCTTGGCACACACTCAAAGTACCCAAGACCAGCAGATGCAGTTCCCACACAACCCTCTCCTTCAAAGCCTGCAACAGCAGCAGGCAGCCCAGTAAGAGTATCCAATGAAATTCATCCAGCCCAAAGTAGGCAGGATTCAGGCCATGAAGAGATCGCATCTGATTTTGCAAAAAAGGTTTGAAATGGTAAAATGCTTTATGTATCTGCCCTATTTTTCCTCCTGGTAAGTGGTAAGGTTCTGAGAAAAGATGCAGAAGAGCTGGTGGGCTGACACCCTGTTGGACTGTGTGCCAATGTCTGCCTTGCTGCTGCAGCACAAGGCGCTTACTCTTCTCCTGAAACCAGCTCTAATTCTAAGGCCAGCACTGAAATCAGTGCTTAAATTACATTGCTTAAGTACTCAAACTAGAGCTCTCAGCACTTGAACTATTGTGCAGAAAGTTTCTATGGCTGCATCGAGATTCATCCATTTCTGCAATCATCTTACAAAGTAAAATCTATTAGTATTATATGCATTTAATTGTTGGTTAATCAACAAGCTTTCTTCGGATTAAGCGTCCCCCATCCATTTGACAATGACAATTTTAATGGCTACACATTTAAAATCTGAAATGCTTTCCATTTATCTGCACTGTGGAACAAAAGCAGCAAACAGGTCAGCTGGTTACACACCTGGAGGGGCCTAGGGACACCCAAGAAGAAGGAAGAGCTCCTGTGTTCCGGTCACACACTTCAGAAGGATGCTAGTGGTCAGATACATTGTCAAAAGCAGAAGGAACACGCACCCTGGGACAGGGTACGCACTCTCAAAGCTCTCTACATCTCTGTATTCCAAAGACATGAAGGGAATATTAGTATCACTATAGAGTAACGAAATTAAAAAAATATTTTTTACACTGGTACCCTCTGGTGAGCTAACCAACAATTTCCTAGTGTCTTTAATGAACACTTTGAAATATTATCAGAGATGCAGAAATTACTTGAGGCCTGTTCCTAAATTACTGCCATCTCTAGAATCACAGATCAATGGACTGAAGCAGAAAGGGCTTTCACTCAAAGAGAAGAGCAGATTGATCATTCCAAAGTCCTGGGAAGAGTCCTGTTCTGCTGCACACTGCACATATGCTGAAGCACCTAGTTAAGAATGATGATGTATCAGATGAAAGAAAAGGGAGTGGGAAATGGAAATGGAGAAGCACACACTAGTGAAATATAGATAGGCTCACCCATTGCCCGGTCACTGCCTGGTTTGCACAGGAATCATAACAGAATTAAACTTTAAGGAGTACATGAAGCAGTCTGAAGCAGTAGATTTTTTTTTTCTTTTTTAGAAGACAGATGTTCTCCAAGTCTAGAAAGACACAGGACAGGAAATCTGAGAGGGTAGAATGTACAAGCTTGAAGGAAAGTGGGCTTAATTTAAGACATACCTACCAGATGTTATGAACAAGTCACCCATTTACGGGTCAGGAGGGAGACTGCAGCGAACTGCCACGGATCCGCCCCCAGGGGCGAGCAGTTATACATTTCCCCCGAAGGGAGGAGCGCGCCACAGCAAACAAATCATATTACAGAACAGAATGATGAGCATGAGACAATAACAAATGAGGGAACAACATAGGAGGGACAACCCCGCCTGCACCAATCACCTCCTGCCCTGGATGGAAGTTTCTGGGGCTGGGGAGTGGGCAGGCAGGTGGGTTGCCAAAGTAACAGGGGAGGGGAAATCGAGATAATGAGAAAAACAAGGCGGGGATTATAGATGGACATGAAAATTGATACAAAAAGGCGGGAGTTACTATGGAAACCTGTGACGGACAGATAACTGCATGAGGGAGCCGGTGCAGGGAGTCTAGAGTCTGGGACAGAACCATCTTATGAAATGCTGGAACCATTTTGAGTATCAAAACTACAACTTATAAAACAGACTGTAATACAACTTAGAACACCACCACCACGCACCACAACAGATGGGCATCTGCATAGCATGAGCAGCTTGAAATCTATCTCAAAATTTGGAAGACAATCTCAGCCACAATATGCCTTGTAAGTACATTAAAAGGTAAGGGGCAAGTGAGTAAGGAAGCAGAGGAAGAAAATAAACACCTAGGACACTTACTAACAAGTATAAACATAGCTCAGCTTACAGATTAAACCTGTGAAGAACACATTGAATGCACTTCTGTTACCACCTTAGGAAACTGCTCTGCAAGTAGGTGACTGTCCCACAGTGTCAGCCTGGCACTGAACATCCTGAGAGTTCACTGGTATGATTAATGCTCTACTAGCATGCACCAAACACATGCCACAGCTCCTTCTGTCAAAGTTCATTAAAAGAGAAATGGACTGGCAGCTGCCATGTCCTAACAAGTCCTGTAGTTTTAAAATGCTGTGGTTTATATACACATGATATGTTGGATGCATTTTAGAATGTTTTGTGTAAGAAAAATAATTCCAAATACTGCTCTTTTCACAGAGCTTATTGTCTTGGAAAAAAAAATAAAAATCAAAAGGAGTATTTTTGGCTTTGTTTTTAAATGTGCCAACTAAAAGCAGAAGAATGCACTTCCTAAGAATCTCAAACATAGCTTTCTTACTTCAGAATCTTTTAGTGGCTTACTTACTACACTGCACTGCTTACATCATACTCATCCACGTTTGAAAAACTTGTGTTCACGTTAGACTCTTGATAAAACCACCATATAACAAAAGCAGAACACAGTGCGAGTGCACAGACCAACCTGATGGAAGATCAGCCACTACAACTGCATTACAACAAGGATCTTACCTACCAACAGTGGGACTTTGTCCCAATGTTCTCTGAAAGCAACAGTAAAGTTCTCTTACTTGAGTGTTTTTCTGACTTTAAAAATCCCCAAACTTTTATATTATTGATACACAGAAAGTACCAGAGCAACAGCAGGCACATCTAGAGGATTTACACACTTGTGACAAGGAGTCAGTGAGGTTTTGCCAAGTGGTGTAGACAGCAAAAATGTCCCTCAACTGACTAAACTCTTCCCTTTTTGAAACAGAGTCACTGAAAATTGTTTCCAAAAAGCACCACATCTGTGGACTCCCAGAGCCAAGAAATTAGCACTGTAATGGGAAAGAAATGAAGCAGGTGAAGGGGGCTGTTGAATGTTTTGATGTTGCAGCTCAGTTTGTAAATGCAAGGCTGAACCCTAAATAAAGGAGTGGTATTGAAATCTGCCTCGGCCGTGCTGCTGTAAGCCCTGTTACACTGTGGGTATAAACAGGAGCCATAGCACATGCTGAGCTTTCACTAAAATCCTCCATAAATCCATACTTAACTCAGAGTCAGCTTCCTTTTCAGGTCACTATTAAAACACTTCAATTAGAAAACAGTTACACAGTACTTACAGTAAGGAAAATGCAAACCTACTACCAGGGAGGTTTAGCTATGGTGTTTTAAATCTAAGGATCTCCACCCTTCTGCAGCTGTGTCCTTGACACAGATCAACCTCAAAATCTTGGGATCCATTTCAGTCTGAAGACATTCCTGGCTGTTTATCTCTTGCTTTCACGGCCATCATAACCAGACAGTGATCTGCTGATGTGCTTGTTATTAACACTCATCAAAACCGGGCCAGCACATGGCTACGTGAACTGATGTTACTGCTGTAAAGTCAAACAAAAGCCAGCTCCTGCTTTAAAAGGCAGCCAGACAGCTGCTCAGCATCCCACAACCTCTGCTCAACTTGGTAATGAAGCCCTCAGAAAGATGAACTGATATTTTATAACCAAATTAACTTTTACATAATGTCCACTACTGCAGTGAAAATAATTCACTTGTGGAAATAACTAAACTCCTTTTGCTCTGACAGTTAATTCCATTATATAGCTTTCTTTTAAGCTTTTTTCTACCTCTGTCTGCTGCTGTTCCTTTGTGTTCCTCCTTTTAAATGAAACATGGGGACAGCAAGAAATGGGTACTTGTACTCTAACATGGCATCTCCTGTCCAAAGATGTTTTTTTAAGCAGTAAAATATCAGGACACCATGAGATAAAGGGAAAGGGTTGCTTTTTTTTAACATTGAAATGGACTGCCCAGGGAGGTGATGGAGTCACCATCCCTGAAGGTGTTCAAGAAACAACTGGATGTGGCACTCACTGCCATGGTCTGGTTGACGCGGTGGTGGATCAGTCAAAGGTTGGACTTGATGGTCTCAGAGGTCTTTTCCAGCCTAATTAATTCTGTGATTCTGTGTCGTCTGTCCTCTGTCCTGCAAAGTTATATGCATTTTCTTTGTACATAGAAGCTGTCTCAGAAGTCCAAGATTACATCCAAAAGTGTAAAAGGCAAACTTTAAATTCAGAGAATTCTCATTCAATAGTTGGTCAGTGCTTGACAAAACTAGAATTTGATTTTTAGGGAGACTTTAGAGAGGCTCTGAATTACAATTAAGAAAAAAAAGTATTAATTAGCACTCTTAATTTACAGTCTTTTTCTGAGTATGAAATTTTAAAAAATAAAGGACAGGTAGATTCTGATACAACACCCTGAAAATAGTGATTCCACTATTCACTATTCTGTCTTCTATCAAGCCCATTTTATATTTTCTAATTAATTGCAAGAAAAAACATTGTGTTCCAGGAGTACAAACAAAATATATTCTTTAATATATTCTTAAAGTAAGTAGTTTGAGGTGAATTTTTAATTTGTATGTTCAAATTGTGTCCAGCATTATTTAAGAAGCAAAATAAGATGGCTAAAGTGGAGTTTTCTTTGAACTTGATTTCTCTTCCTTACTCCTGTCTTCTGCTACAGAACATCTGACACTCACTTATATATCTTCACTTTTTCACATTACCTAGTTGGTTTTGATGCAGCTGTTTCATGTAAATATAATCATTCACATTCCTAAGTATTTGAAGATGGTATTTTAAAATTGCTGCTCTCAGGTCTGTCCATTGTAAGCAACATTTCCTGAACACTAAGTTACTGTTGCTCTTTTCTCTATCAAAAACCCCTCCAAGAAAATCCCTTGCGCAGCCCTAGAGAAAATAAAGGAGAATGATAACAAAAAGCCAGCCAGGATGGATACAATTCTGTTATGGAAAGAACTTGTAGTAGCAGTGTTTGTTCAGCATTTGTTTGTCAAAGCAGTGAGAAGTCAGAAAGTTTCCAGCCGAGCGATTTCCGCAAAAGAGCTCAAGGTTCAGAGGAGACGGCGCACAGAGCAAGACGTGTGCAGCTGCCAAAGCCACCTGTGCTGGACTCATTAAAGATTTAACCAGAGAGGTCACGTGCGCACTTGGAAATGGCTGACAACTGGCAAGCTTAACACACATCTCAAAAACTTTGGGAAAAGGCAGAAAAATGGAGTCACCTTTGGACGAGGAGGATGGCACGTTCACCAACATTTCTTTGGCAGATGATTCAGGTAAGAGACTGCAGTGCTCTGCTGATACAATGCAAATTCCACATGCTGAATAACAGCACTGTGAGAGCAGGCAAGATTGTCCTGATTACCAGGTACAAGGTATTTTTTAGCAAATACCCTCAAACAAACTTTTTTTAGTTGTGTGGTTTGAATAAGCCTTGTGATGAGCTAAGAATTGAGGGGGTTTGGGTATGGAGGATACGAGGCTACCACAGTTTTCATAAATTAGCACTGGCTAATACACACTCCTCATCTGAGCACATAGAGCCTTTCACTGGTTAGAGAGACACTGTTACAGAAGTATTTACTCACTAGTTACTACTGTCAAATAAAATACAGATAATGCTGTATACAGAATAATAAAACCTCTGACATACTTTAGTGAAAACTCACAAGAAGTGATGCAAGTTAATTAGCAATGGAAATAAGGTGATATTTTAAATACTCACTGTTAAGCATTTAATTGTTTTGAAAGAAACTACAAAAGCAAAGACTGCCTATCCCTCCACCATCCTCCTCTCCACTTATAGAATAAAATTACTTGGAAGGGGAAGTAGGAGAGTCCTACACAGTGGAAAAATGAAGTGAGTTAATATGAATTAATAATAAATTATTTAGAAAGGTCTGGCCAGAGTATCAACTTGATTATGTCAGCATGGCTGCCAAAGAGCTGTGCTAATTCGCACTGCTAGGGTTCTGGAGGGCTTATTTTTGAACAATACAAGCTACATTTCCTTCCCCTCCTTTTTTTTTTTCTTTTTTTTTAAAGAATGTTATTGTGCATGCTGTATTTACCTCCTATATTTTAAAAAACCCCAAATTCCACTAACTTAATCTTATTTTTAGAAGATAATCTTCTATTAGCAATTCCATATTAGTGTGATAGGGCTGGGCTGGATGTTTGAACACACTTTCTTTGTACATCATATAGGGCTACTGACACCAAGATGTGGTTGGCCCAAACTATTCTCAAGAAGGCAATCTGCCAGAGCTTGGTCCAAGCTGTACAATCATGAGGGGTTCTCCTGACAATGAATCTCACTCTTTTCCAGTAGCAGGGTGTAGAAGAGTAGAGGAAAGGTATCATATATTGTGACCAGCTGCACAGCTGGTAACATATCAAGAACAGATGAGGGGGCAGCATTCAGTGGCACGTTCATCTTGTCTTTGCAAAGCATCCAGAAGAAGCTGAGTTGGGGATGACTCCGAATACTGCATGCCTTTCAATCTGCTCTGTCTCACAGGGGGTGTTTTTGCCATATGGCTTTCTTAGTCTTTCATGAGATGTCAAGTCTCTTTCTTCAGAAGGCAAACACCCACCAGCCTCCTCTCCTGCTCTAACCTCAGCACCCTGCAGCTTGGAAAATGTTCATACCCATGAGAAAATAGAGCCAGGTTAAAAACCCTCTTATCCAAGCACCAAGTGCCCGTGGGTTTCCAAGTCAATCTTGGTATTTGGGGCTTGATACTCAAAGCTGAGCCCTGACAGATGTCACTGCCATAAAAGAGAGCTCCACAGAAGCACAGCAAATAGGACTGTACTGCACCTCAGAAATTGAGCACTTCAAATCTGCTGGACTCTTGACTGAAGCAGAACACCCAGGGTCAGAGAAAGCTCATATTCACAATACAGAGGCTTCTTTGTTAAAGATCTGCTACCAGAATTACAGAATTTCCCCTGGTACTGAAATGGTGGGGACTGCCAGTCCGAAAGTAGAAGTAAAATCAGAATAACTGAAAATAAGTGACATTTTCAGGCAAGCTTCTAGCTTGAAGGCACAGAGGATAAATATAGTATGATTCATGGTGAACACGTTAACCCTGATCCATTTCTTCTGGCAACACTGGGAGGTTAGAAAGTATAAGAAAAGTCCTAACCTATAACAGGAAGAGACTATGATACACTTCGTAGGAAACAGTCTTCTCCCAGCAGAAGTTAAGACTAATTACAGTAACTCTGGGGCATTGAAGCTAACAGAGACAGTGAGCCTTATGGCTCTAACAGTGGGACTGGACATTAACATCCATTCCAGTAGAGCAGGGAGCCTAAAAGTCTACACAGTGAGAGAGAGAAAAAGATTCCTCAGGATGGACAAGAGCAAGTTCAAGCAAGGAATAAGGAAACGAGGCTTGCAATATGTAGATCCTAAGTGGACTTTGTCTGAGAATGACCATGTTTTACATGCAAGTGTTCCTTAATTATTGTCTTGGTTTGAAAAGACAGGTGTGTTTGCTAAGGAAGTAGGAGCCTCCCTTGAAATGGAAAATGTTGGTTCTGTGGCACTATCCTTAGTTTCTGGGGCCATGTCAAGTTCTGGGGCAGCATCCCTGGTCTCTGGGGTAGGTGTCAGGGTGGTTATCCAAGGCAATCTTCCCTTACCTCTGAATGCTAAACAGAACAGGCCTATCAGCAACACCAGCCACTGTATGAGACCCTTAGTATTTAGAGAAGGTTTGAACCCTTTGAAAACTGGTGGGGTAGATGCAAAGAGCTGGGTGAAGGGTTGGGAGAAAATTTCCTTTGGGGTAATTTCCTCACAATAGGTACCATTATTAAAGTAACCCAAAAACCATACAGTTAATGTGTGATAACTCTGAATCCATGTGCCCACCTTCCAGAGGAAGTTAAAAATCCATGAATTCCTCACCTTATTAAAGCAAACTGGATAACAGCCACAGTAGCCTTAGTTATAGGACCCATGTTTAGAAAAGAGTTTGCAAATGGGAAAATTTAGCCACAATCACATGCCACCCAAACCAGGGTAAGCTGGACCACATGGTGACACCTAATGAGGTTTCTATATCTAGCACACAAAAAAATTAGGTTACTCAAGAACTGTTATTCCTTTTTTCACCCTTTTCTCTCAACACCCTCAGGCCCCACACTGGGCACCAAAATCTGTCTTGGTTTGAAAAGATAAGTGTTTGTTAAGGAAGGCAGGAGCCTCCCTTGAAATGGAAAATGTAAACCCCCTCCCTCCCAATTGTTGTAATTTTGAAATCAAGGGGCTCTCAGGAAAAGATATGGGAATAGGAATAACAGTTCTTTACTAGGAAAATTAAAACACAAATGCAATAGTACAAAACAACACTGACAGATTCAGAGTACAACCTGGCACCCTGTGGGTCAGGGTGTTGGCAGCAGTCCCACTCAATGGTGGCTGCAGCCCTCCTCAGTTGTCTCCAGGTAGGAATGCTGGGCTCCTCCCCCTGGGTGGAGCATCTCACAATGGATGATGGAATTTTCAACACTCAATGGCCCCTAACAGAAGATATTTCCCAGAGGGAGGATGGGTTGTGGAAGAAATAAAGCAAACTGCCCCACTTGGTGTTAACAGGTGGCAATAGGATACACACCCCCAGCCACATCTTGCATTTGCAGCCTTAGGCAAAATTTAAATATTAAAATGAAAAAAAATTAAATATTAAAATATTAAAAAGGTTCACAAGGGTGCACTGGTTTTAGTGAACTTAAGCACATCTGTTACTGCATAAGGTTTCCCCCCCAATACATAAATCATACTGGAAAGATACTGAACAGGCAAAGTAGATCAACATGCTATATGTGTATAATCAGAATACAGCCTTCATATCAAAGTTTCCATGGTGCAGTGAAAAGCCACTGTGTCACAGCAACAGGGGTTACTGAGCCTCCCTAACCAAGCACAGGCTATGAATATTTAATAGCTATTGCTCTTTCAAAACAGCAGTATATTTCTATTTGTTCAGTATGCAGGTATTAAAATAAAACATGTAAATTAAGACAAACACAAAATGGTAGCAAGATAGAAACTTTCTGGAAAGTATTTTAATAACAATATTAACAGCCCATGAAATCAAGCAAAATGTGAAAATATTTTCACCTTTAATGAAAGAAATATCTTTCATTTTAGAAACTCAAAGCACTAGATAAAGTTCCCTCAAAAAATGACCAACCTAAACAGAGCAAATCAAACCAAAAGTAAAACAAAACATTGAAAATTGCCCAACATCTGCAAAAATTTCTTTACTGTACTTCTGATTAATGTTGAATAAGCAGATCAAGGCCCTCTTTACTCATTGAAGAGTACCTAGAAATTATTTTACTCTTTTTTCAAATATGCTTTACAGAAAACCAACATCAGTGACTATGTTTCTCATGTAAACCCCTCCTTTTAAAAGCAGATACAAACCCTTAACTTATAGAAAGACAAAACAGTTTTTCATCTAATTCAGTTACCAGTAAAGCTTTATGGAACCTTGCTAAATATCCTTCCACAAAACCTGATGGCAAACCTATAGCTGATGATTACAAGGAGGATCAAACAGTTAAGAGGATAATGTTATGTAATATATGTTGGTATTCACAGCCCAAAGCAGCAAAGTGTTCAGTTCCTCAGTCTATTTAAAAATGCATTTTTGTGGAGTCAATAGAAAGGAGAACTTTTGCACCCATGCTTAATCTTGCAAAGGACAGGATGCAGCTATATGTTGGCTATATATCTGTATGTAGCTATATGAAGGCAGGCCTCTTCAGGGATAAAAAGCAATTATGGCCTCCTGAGGCTTGCTCTCTGTAGCCCTTCTAAAGAGATGGCATTTTTTCATTCCCACTGTATGCTCACAGGTTACATCATCTGATGAGGTCCCATTCTCACTCAGACCTAAGGCAAAACCAGGACATACACAATAAGTGAGGACACAGATGAGCTAGAACAATGTAAGCCAAATATTTGCTCATTTTGCATAAATTGATTTAGTTGGAAAAAGCAGAATCTAAGAAGTACTCAAATTCTGCATTTAACAGAAGACCCCCGTTGTAAATTTGCTCAAGAATATGCACTAGGCCACAAAAGCTTTTTGAGGTTATTCTGAAAGAGTAATAAGAATTGCAGAGAATTTGGTGTAAAGCAACATTACATGAAAAAAAAAAACCCTCCTCAGAGTCTGTTATTTCTGCAAAGAAACAAAAGAGCGAAGATTTGATGTAAAAGGTCTCAACAGTTAGCAATGCAAGGAAAAACACTTAAGCCACTTGTGTTCCTTTCCGTCTGTTTCTTTGTGGCAATAATTAGTGAAAGGAGCAAACAGTACAGTTGCAATAGCAAAGTCACCTCAGCAATACTTACAATGCCTCCCTGTGTTAGTGAAGAAAAGGATCCATTTCCATTGTGGTGGTGAACAGCGAAGCCTCTGTCACCAGTCAGCTCATGCAGGCGCCTCTGCTGCCTGGAACGGCGCCAGAAGGGAAGTCAGAGGCTTGCTGCCTTGCACTGTGTGCCATGGGAAAAACAGGATGTAAAACTGAGTTTTAGAAATAAAATGTCTGAAAATGTTTGTCATTAGCAGCAATGACTGAGAGTCTGAGTGCAGAGCAATAAAATCCTCTCCTCTCCTCTCAGTTTGTAACTTTACCTCTATATGAACTCAGGTAAACTATTAATGATGCATTTTATCCTAGGGAGGTTGTTTTATTTCAAGCAAAAATTGCTCTTTCAGTAAAACTGAATAAATTGATTCCTTTTGCCAGTGACATCAGCCACTCTTAGAAACTCTAACTAGAACTTAGGATACAAGTAAGTATAGATAGCTGCATTTGTAAACTGAAACTTGTTGCTATAAATTTAATATAATGGCAATATCATGAATGCCTCCTCTGATTTAACTAAATGCCTTAGAAAATATTCAGTGGCACTGCCTGGGGTTGTTGTGACCCAAGTGCAGGACCTGCCAGATCAACACTCCCACCCAACTTGGTGTCATAGTAGGCATAGGTGCCTTCCCTGGGACACATTCTGTGTTATAAAAGGAATCTGATTGTTGGGGGTACTTCCTAAGTCCCTAAAGCTTTACATTTAAAGTGCACACAATTTTTAATATATTATGCAATGCAAGACAGGTGAGGTAAGGAATTTTAAAAGGCAGTAGGTAAATCGTGTGATACGTTAAGCTTCTGGTTTCTTGGTTGATTTCTCATACAAGAATACTTTGGGCTGTGGACTTTTATTCTGTGATATATTTGGTTTGGGCATTTTTGCATTTGTGTTTTGGGGTTTTTGAGTGTGTGCATGTTTTGTTTTTGGTGTTTGTTTGTTTAAAAGTAGTGGTGCACTGGATATTTAGAATTCTGGAGTTGCCTTCTTTGCACTGGAAAACAGAGGAAGGGTTAGGAATGCAAGCCTTTTTAAGAGAACACAGGATGATCCAGGCATTCTCTCTGTGGAATTTGCACCCAGCAGTATCAATCCAAACCTTTTGGTCCCTGGACCGTTCAAAGCTAACCTCATAACACGCAGCACTCTGAGACTAGACATGTCATCTGCTCTCTGCTGATAACCCCTCTGCAATGCCAACAGTGGAAGCTCAGAACAACAGCTTTCTCTATAGGAAAACCAAAAAAACCTCTCAAAGAGGCTGATTTCTGCAAAGGTGTTCATCCTGGTGCTCATGCTTAGAGTTCAGAGTCAAAAGAAAGTACTACAGTGAGAAACCACAGCCAGGCAAAGTAGAATGAACCCCAACGGTACACATACCAAAAAGGAAACAGGAGTTAAACCAGCAGCTCTTGAAATTACTACTGTTTTAGCTACAGCAGCACAAGAGCCAGTATGTCTGGTTTCCATTCTCTCCTCTAATTTAACATCAAGGATTTCCCCATTTTGCTCATTTTGGGACAGTTTTGACAATAATCTCCAACTGTAATGCAGCAAGAAAAGTGGAATTTCTGCAGCAGAGAGGTGCATTTCCTCAAGATCAGCCCACAATAATTTTCCCCCCTCTTACAGCATAAAAACCCAGCACATCCTTCACCAGGTAAGCAGGGTCTCCATCCATTTGTACACACCTGGAGAATCTGGCCATAATTTTTTCCCCTGTTAATGCAAGTGCTGGAGATTGTCTCATGAGAAAGAATTAGGAGAACCTGTTGATTGCAAGGTTTGCCAGTGCAGCAAACAAGATTGAAACAGTTCAAGCATCTGGCATTTAAAAAACAGCAATCAAGGAAACTTTCCAACAAGCTCCTAAATCCCAGCCACCACCTGAGAGGACTGCTTGCAAGAAATAAGGAGGATGGCTGTGTTGAAAATGCCCTTTGTAGAGACGTTTAAGTAAACTAGCTAATGGAACTGGAAACAGGTTCATTTTCCAGCACAGATGGATAGCAAGACTGTAATTGCAGTACATTTTCAGACCTTGAAAAGCATTCAGTCTAATCTGAATTTATCTGATTGTAAGGTTAAAAAAAGTCATTGACACAATAATAGCGTGGAGGCAGCCAGAAGATGATGTTAGAAATATACACTTTCTGAAGTGTATTTAAAAATACAGTAGAGGGCTCACTTCCCAAATGCCTTTATCTTCCCGAGTGTCTGCACATCACTGAATTATTTATTTACAACTAGATATATTACTGCATTTTACAGATACAATACGAATATATTTCAATGCAACATATGGTTCAAGCTACATAGTACTACAAGTTATGCAGTGCAGTCACTTCAGTGAAGCCACCAAAATTAGCTCAGGTCATGAATGTTTTCCATTCCTTTGCTGTGGCTCATAGACTGTGCTGTGACATTAAAGTGAGGATCCTGCGCAGCGTGTTCTGCAAGGGTTATTCCCTCCAGGGAGCCAGGGAAAGAACAATGACACAGGAGTGTTGTTTTGGAGCTACTGAGCCATTAGATGAGAGCACAAGTTTCTTGCTCTGGACACTGTTGTGGAAAAGGTTTCCGACGTGCCCGACTGGAATCAGCTGGGCCGGGCGTACACGGACTGAAGTGCGGCAGGGAAAACTCGCTGCACTCCGTCTGGGAGGCTCCTTCCTCCCAGAGCTCCACAGAAAAGCACTTGGGAGCTGACAGCAGCCACACACACGCCGTTTCCTCGGACCTCCCTCAGGCTCTGCCAACCTACCTAAATCTGAAGGGGCTCCACACCAGGGAACAAATGCCTTTTCTTAACCTCTTCGGAACACTACGCAGAGCGACCAACCATTGAGGACCGCTGCTCTGAACACTGGCGGTGCATGAGCACAGAAGGAATGGATCAGAACCATTGTATCTCACTCGCCGCCCAGCGGGATGTGCCGGGAGGGGCGGGCACGGCCGCCGGAGCCCGTGAGGGGGCACGGCCGGCCCATGGGCACAGAA
>NW_005054453.1:528702-556645 GCF_000277835.1 Geospiza fortis
GAGGGACGGGGCGCGGGGCCGCCCCAGGCTGGGAGTGCAGGGTGGGATGCGCGGGCGGGTCCTGCCTGCGGGGCCGCCCCTCTGCAGTGCTGCCAAGCCCCGGCCGGCGCATCCCGGGCCGCGGTGCTGCTGTTCCCGCACCGGCCCCGTCCCGCAGTCCCGGGCGGGGATGGGAGCGGGGATGCCGGGCCCCGAGGCGAACAGCCCCGTCTCGCAGGCCCGTGCACTGGCCAGGGGTGGTGGGGGACAGTGCAGAGCCATTCCGGCCTTCAGGAATAGCCAGTTCTAGAATAACCCGTTCCCGAATGATCCCAGCTGAGAAGGCGGCGATTACATCATTGAAACGGCGGTATTTCATGCTTTGCAGTAATCTAGATCAGTTATTTTTGTAAACAGAGGCATAGTTACTCAACGAACCACAGATACGTACAGCACGAGGCCTAGGAAAATAATTAAAGAATGGTGAAAAAGGTTGCTCTGCCTTAGGCCAAAGCACTGACCCTTCAGAATTAAAAAAATACATCTAAAATTCAAATATAACGGAAGTTCCAATAATTGCTGCCGCCCTTTTTTCTTTTCTTTAAGCAGAGTACCGCTCAAGAAAACGCTCTTCAAAAGTGGAAAGAGCCCCTACCACAATGATGAACGCCGATATGGATGGTATAAATTCTTAATGTTCTTGTACTTCACTGGTATTCTATTTAGTGTCATTTCTAACTGTTAACACAGGTTGCACTAAAACTCTCATGCTTTATTGCAGCTGTTGAGGCTGAGAATCAGGTGGAATTAGAAGAGAAAACACGGCTTATTAATCAAGTTTTGGAACTGCAGCACACGCTTGAAGGTTAGCAGCTTGACATATCAGATTTTTTACAAGTACACAGTAATAAGCAAAAGAAGAGAACCTGGCTGCTCTGCCCTTAGTCGCAGTGTCCAGAAGTATGTCACTTAATGCAGTTGAAGATACAAAAACAAGGTCTTGGAAATAGTTTTTTTCTTCCTCTTTATGCAACATTACATTTGCTCAACCTTGGTAGTACACAGCGAGTAGAACAGGTGATGCAGCTAATATGTCTGTGCTTATTAGAAGACACATATCTGAGGCTGATCATCACTGAACTCTTGTTTCCAAGTAATTTAGTTTGCAATAGCTTAATTCAAAAATCCAAGAAAGTAATAAACTTACAGACTAGCATTCAGTTTAACAAGTGGGTCAAAATACTGTACTGCAAAATAATAGAGGAAAAATGCCCTTTAGGTAAAACATGACTAGGAAAATGTTTTATAACGTAATACCCTCTGGTAATGCCTTCTGGATTAAAGGTGTGACTAGTCTGATGTAGGCCCGTAGAACATACTCATTATTGTTTGCAATTGTGTCTAATATTTTTCTTATAATATCACCTTCGCAGATCTCTCAGCACGAGTAGATGCTGTTAAGGAAGAAAACTTGAAACTGAAATCAGAAAACCAAGTTCTTGGACAGTATATAGAAAATCTGATGTCAGCATCTAGTGTTTTCCAAACAACTGACACAAAAAGCAAAAGGAAGTAAGGGTTGATTCAGATTATGTCATTGTATTGCTGCTGGGTTTTTTTTGTTTTGTTTTAACTGGCATAGGCTACATAAGCTAAAATACTTTACTTTGTGGCTTACTGGATCCTTAGAGATTATTATAGACTTTGATAATAAACGGAATTAAGAGCATTATCATGAACAGGACACAGAAGATTGTGTATTAAGATTGAGCAATGTGCAAATGTAGTGTAGATAATTACAAAATTTTTGTATTTGTTTTAAAAATTACCATATCTTGTTGAAAAGAAGATTAGTTTGTCAGGTTAAACAAAGGTCTGTTGGTTCTCTGAGGTCTTAGGGTAGATTTCTTGACTATATTGTGTTACAATACTGTGTTGAAACCCCATTTGATAAAAATATTCAGAGTTATTGCATCACTTTTCTGCACCTGAGATGTGTTTACTGCGTAGTACTGTTCATAGTTCTGAAAACAAAACAAAAACCTATAAACCAGTTAAGCATTTCTGTGAAGTAGGAACAGTATGACATTGTTTGCAGGGCTTACTTACAGAAAAACACCTCAGATGTTTTTGGGAAGGGGGAAGGTAAGAGGAGCAACAAGGGTAAGCAACTTATCAGAGAAATACCAAACTGATGCAGTATCAGATGTAATATGTATGCTTGAAACCATCGCTACTTTCCCATTTCCCTGAAGAATGCCCAGGCACATCATCACAATGTATGATCTTCCTGAAGTTCTTCTGTTGTGTGATGAAAAGTGAAGTAAAAACCCGAGTGATAAACTTTGCAAGAAGAGGTCAGCAATGCTCCTCATGCTCGTGAACAGTGCAGTGAGGCACTGAGAACAAGTCTTTTCCTTCCTGCCTTTTACTCTCCTCCTGCAGTGCCAAACTTGTCTTTGCTTCAGGCCTCAGAGCAGCTGTTTTCCTGCCTCACAGCTACACTTGCAAAGTGCTTCTTGAGGCACTGCATAGAAACATCTGAAGCAGAAGGATGCAGTGGAACAAAGGTGGATTTTGCCTTTCAAAACTGTGCTGCTCTGGGCAGTGCCTGGTGTCAAGGTGCTGGGTTTCCTGTCTTGGATGTTAGGTTTTGTAGGGGAGCTCAGCCCAGATGATGGGTCTGAGCACTTCCCACAGAAGCAGCATGTCCAGCACAGTCAGTATTAAGGGAGAGCAGAAGTACAAACAACTATGTAAATTTTAGCAGTACTTAGCTGCATCTGTTTCTTCTTGCCCTACAGCAGCACTGCAGACTTACATGGATGTTGGCTAGGACTGAGTAGTTGCTTCAGTAATGAAGCCATTTTGCTTGACCTTTTAAAAGGAAACCACTAGTTCAAGGATCTCCCTCAAGCATGGTGTGAATGAGTCAGTGTAATAGAATAATAAATCCCTCTCAAATCCCAGGTTTCTTAGCTAGGTACTGCTGTGTCTCAAGTGTAAGTTGACATTGTGAGGTTCCCCCCTCCCAAAGGTGAGGTTGCCCATTTCTCCCCATTTAAAATGGTTGTACAATGCTCACCAGAGTCAGAAGACTCTACACAAAGTCAGAAGACTGCAAACAAAGCACTAATAGTACAGTCTTTAGGGCTGGTTAAAAGTCTGGGTCCAGAAACCCAATGAATGAAAGTGGATGATACCATTTGTGTCATGGAGTCCTTGTCAACACCTAAAATTAATTCTCATCTTCTATGGACTACTTTCTCACATTACTGGAACTCTAAATTAATCCAAGAACTGCTAGCAGGTAGAGTAGATCACATGGCTAGTCCAGAGTTTGAGCATTAAAGGAAGAAAAATCACAGCAAGCACTTGACTTCTGAAGATTGCATTGCATTACAGCCATCGTAGCTTTAAAGCCACGTCACTGCCATCTCCATGTGCACTGCAGATCACCTGGTAACACAGCATGCGCTTGTTAGGCTTCAGTATAAGGTTTATAATTCCCAGTATAAGGTAATTTTAAAATCACGGTTTTGTATTGTAGATTGGATAGTGGTATTTTATCCATCAGTGTGTATACAGCAGTTATTTCATCTCCATGCCATTTCACATCCCACTACTGTGGCCTTCATTTAACTTATGAACATTTTAAAGATGTTGTATTTCTGACTTTACACCAAATAAAAACTTTCATTTGTCTCAATTAGTTTGGTTTAACTTTTGTAAACCCTAAAACTTCTCATAAGTATCTGTAGTCAAAAGGTGAAAAAGCAGTAGGGTTAGTAATCTTAAAGGTTTCAACATAGCTGAATTGTCTGAAAAACCAGATGTATTTGGTATTAAACCTGAGTTAATGAATCTAGTTTTAACAAAGCTTCAGTTCCTGACTCACTTGCTATTTTCAGCCATCAGTCTTAAATTTCTGTCTACTTTTCTGTTCTTGTTAAAGGATTGGTAGACTGCATCCACTGTTGTAAAAAAGTTAAAACTTGCACTTCTCCATGTGGGAGACTGCCAAGCCAAGTCAGAAATGTTACTTTGTCCTACACTTGCAGTGAGCTTTCCATTAGACAGAATCCAGAATTATTACTTCATCGTGCCTTCATGAATGTAGATGCCAACTGAAGAGTAGCTTCAACTGTAACTGAATAAAAGGGCCTCAGTACTACTCTGCCTTCCCTGCATGTAAAGTGCTCAGTCTGGGATCTGGCATCCTCAGTAAGAGCTCTTTTACCAAGCTACAAGAGTCAGAGGGAGTGCAGGCTGTAGAGGTCGTGCTGCTCACACAGTTCCAAAGATGAGTGACAGTTTTAATAGCAAGACATGCTGGAACTGAAAATCATAATTTTCTTAAAGATCTTTCAAGCAAGCATGATAGCAAGATGAACCGTGTTTCCTGAAATACCTGTTCAGATAAAAATAGACAGTGCACAGGAAGTGTGTGAAATCTCATTGTTGCATTGTATCAATGGACAGGGGTTGCCCTTTTGCTTGGCCTTCTACCTCTAGAGCCTTAAATCCTCAACATCTCTGGTACTTCTGCTCTAATTACCAGCATAAATCTAGATCCAAGTAAGCTGATGTGCAGAAGGATGTATGCTATCTCTACATTCTAGGTGATCAAAGCTGATGGGGCATTAATCAAGACTTTATGAGAACTTTAAATTCAAAACCCTAAAGGAAGATGAGCATCCCCCGTGGGGTGACCAATCCCTGGACTAACTAAATCACATCAAAGAAATGATAGTAACGATCACATATCAGAGAAAAAAACCCTCCAAAACCCCTATGAAAACAAACAAACCAGACCCCCAGGACACCTAAATGCTGCAACAATTCCAAAGGACTTCTGTCAGACCTAATTCATTTAAAAGGTGAGCTGAAATGGTATCCTTCATGAGAAAGGGGAGCTCCGACAGCTCACAGGAACTGCTGTCAGCAGGATACTCCACTGCTAAGAGCTTCTCTCTATTGCTCAGGAGTAACCTGGAGTCTTCACTTCTTACCTTTTGCATGGAGGCCCTAAATAAAGAGGTGGGAACTTGCAATAAACTTAAAAAAGCCCCAAATTCAACAAAAACCTAGAGACATTTCCATGTAATTCACACCAAATAGAAGTCAAATATAATTAACTTTTGAACACTTCAAAACAAGCACTTGGGGACACTGGCTTCTTCATTAGGGTTAAGCATTCATTTCTTAGAAACTTCTGTGCAATCTGCTGTGAAAATACTTCTTTTTAAAGCAGACAAATTTTATGAGAGGCACAAGAAAATCTGTTAGATTCCTTATGAATTAATGTATTTCTACTTCGTTTGTAATGTATGACTAGTTTTGCTAGCATTTACACATTCTACTAGTACTACAGGCAGCTGCCAAGCAGCAAGAGGTTTCTGGTGACTGAAATTTTATTGTTTAATATACAGCTGAACTTCAATGAAACAATGTTTCTTTACAATAAGCAGTTTATTTAAACTATGAGAATACCCAAGTTACATCGTAAAAAACTTAATCCATCAAAAATTCTTATCTATATTAATAAATTTCATATTGAGCAAGAATTAATAAATATTTTTAGGTGACAATATACACTTAGCAAGTATTCTATAAACAGGTTATACCACTCGGGTTTGGAACATGAGAACTATAAAAGTTTGAAAAAATCATCTGTATATGACCTGCAGATTTGATACCTGCATTCAAGAGTAAAACAAATCACATCAATTACCACTTGTATTCTATTTTAAAATATATCTTGAAAATAACTTACTGCAACCAATGCCTAAAGTGAACAGGTGACCACCCACGTAACAAGATCAACTAAAATAAATAATTTACAATAAAAATCGTTCCTAGCACAAAATCATCATACAAAAACAATTATTGCATTTAGCTCTGCACAGAAAATAATACCTTTTCTGACAGCAATGTGAACTGCTATAGATGCTACATCTATACTACCATCTTCTTTAAGCTGAAAACTGTAAACGGCTTATTTTGTGCTAGAGCTACAAAAGTATTATAATGCATTTATTTAAAAAAATATTTAGAGTAAGTTTATCTCCAACTAATACTAATTTCTAAGAAACTTCAAATCTTAAGAATCTTCACCTAAAAATCAGTTGGTCAGCTTGTAATTTCCCTTTTATTTTGAATTTGAAATACCAGCTAACTCTTCACAGATAGCGTTTATCCTTAAAAAAGGGGAATTGAGGAAGTTTGGGATGGTTAAGGAGGCCAGAGAATTAAAACAGGAGGTTATACAGCAATGAGCTCCTCCTTTTCCCATCACAGCTCAGGAATTTGCCAGGCCCACTGAAGTGGCACACCAAAAGTTACCGCGACTCTCTCTAGACCTGCAAACACCAGCTGGCAATAACTCAGTCCTTTCGTACTCTTCTTTTGCGCACTGATTTCAGCGGACGATCTCCCATTCCTTCATCAGCTTCTTTCTTCTGGAAAAAAATAAATTCAGCATTAACATTTTAAACTTATTTTAATTATTGAAACTGGCACACACTGTTATTCCTCTTCCTGAATTCCCCAGTCATTTTATCACTAAATGCAGCGCTCAAGTGATTCCTTCTTCCACACTACTAATGTAATGATTAATAAAGGGGGTAGAAGACTTTTCATTTCTATATTCAGAAAAGAGAGCTGTATGTTTAAACTGATGTCAGAAATTTGTTTTTGCCTGTGTCTTTGCTGGTTTAAAAGCAGTGACTTTTAAATTAATTTACCAACTTCCTTAAAGAGGACCTTTTGCTAATGTTATTTCCACTTCTGAAGTAAGATGCATTTAAAACATTTTAACTGTTCCCTTTGGAGAGCTACAAATAGAGCAAACTGTGCTTAAATCAGATGTTCCCAGTTTAAAAGCCATGGGCTCACAGCGGCACAGGAAAAGCCTTTCCAATGTGAAATCCATCCTCATACCAGATGATCAATGGGTGGATCTAAAGTGTTTCAGACACTAGCAGCTTCTAAATGAAGGAAAAATGAGTAGCTGACAAACAAGGAAAGCACAAATTCCATTATACAATGATATTTTATGAAAATAATTTTATAGAACATCTGGCTGACTGGATTAATCTGCACAAGAAAAATGAAACTGCAGATGCCGTGTTCAGAAACAGTATTGTCATTTTACTTAACACCTTATTTTGGAATAAAAAGCCCCAAAATGTAACTGAAAAGCTTAAGGTTTTTCTAGGTCTTGGGAAAAGGCTATTCAGTTGTAAGTATTTTCTGTCAGTTGAGAAGCACAATGAAAACTGACCAATCTGCTGCAGCATCCAAATTTTCAAGACTTGCAATTCGTTTAATAATCTGTTAAAAGCTACATTCCTGTAAAAATATTTCACATTTAGGGAGCTGCCCAACCACTTCTATACTATACCTGTATTTATGCAGAGCATAAATTCAAAGAAAAGCATATTTCTACCTCACCATTTGTTTTATGGCTCAACAGAAGAAAAACACTTGTAGGTAACTGAGCTTGGCTGGAAGTACAATGTCAGACAATGGCAAGGAGAAAGCAGGGAAAAATGCAAACTTACCTCATCTTCTGAATCAGATTTATTTGACCTATCACCTTCTTGACTTCCATCTGGAACTTCATTTTCTTCTTCATCTGGAACTCCATTTTCTTCTTCTTCATCAGAAATATCTTCACCACCTTCACCTTCTGCAGAAGAAGTTAATTTTACTTCATAAACAGAACTATATTACTATAATACACTACATCCAGGCACAGCAGTAAGGAAAATAAGCCAATTTCAGTCCTAGAATGAACTGCTTGTTTAGAATAACCCACAAAAACATCTCTGGGATACAGAGTAGAATTCTCATGAATTAGTAGAAAGTGATAACTGCCAGATTTAACAACCAATTTTAACAGCTCCAACTTTGCCTCTTTTCATAATAGTCCATACTGTCTTCAGACAGAGCTTCACTAATTGTTATGAACTAAGAAGTTAGTTTTGCCGTATGTCAGTATACCTGGTTCATGTGTACTATGTCTCTCTTTCTATTATCAAAAGGAGAAATATGACCAAATAATGAAGATCATGTTTAAGAAAGATGCAGACAAAGATCTCAGTCCTAAAAATAAGCCCTTAATAGAAGAGCTTGGCAGAAATTCACAAAGCCTTTGGTCATATTCTAATAAAGAAATTGGAAATGATAAATGACGCAAATCCAGCTCCTCCCACAAGTACGAATTTCAGTAGAAGTGAAAAAACCCTCCCAAAAAAGTACTTCAGATATCAGAAGCTATAGAACCCAGAACTGGAAAACTATACTATTTAAAATTATTATTTTAAATTTAACCATATAGTAATTTAAGCATTATTTCATATAAATAAATGTAGTACTTGACAAATAAGGTTTAGACTGTGCCCCTGAAATTCCATTCTGTGGCAACATTTTTTTACTTCCTGCAATATCTTTCTACAGGTCAAAGAAAGTAAGGAGACAAAGCAGACAAATAGACAATGCCACAAAAATTAACACAGAACAAAATAAAGCAGTAAAGCCCATGGACAATGCCCTTCAAGAAGTACTCTGCCAGCAAGTTGCTGCTGTTAAAGAAATTGTCAATTGTTTCTAAAATTTGCTGTTGTGCTGCACTTCCTTTTCCTTTCTTTTTTAAATGGTCCCAAAATACAATGTGGATTTCGAGTCACTCAGTATTCCACAGCTCAAAACCCCATTGCATTCAACTCCCAAAAAAACTGAAGGAGGAGGTAATGACTATGAAAGAACAAAATCATAAAAAATCATAAAAATCCTAAGGAGACAAAGATACTAGTAGAAAACATTAATGACTATGGATACCATAGAAAGAAATCACAGAGGAAACTTGCATCTGGACCTGATGGAAGCTGGCATCCACCAGCCTGAAGGTCTACCATCAACAAGGAAGCAGAGGGAAGAAAACAGATAGGAGAGACCCACTTGCAAGTCCTGGCCCAAATTGCTTCCCTTTCCCAGTACCTGAAACAGAAGCCTCCCTTCCCATCTTCTCTGTATTATCCTTTATAAGGTCTCTTTTTGTCTCCTCCATTTCTCTTCTCTCTGTAGCAAAAAGAATGGGGAAAAGGATGCAGAAGACAAATTCTCTAATGCTTTCTGACACAAAGAGGCAAAAGAGCAATAGAAAAAAAGGGACGATTTCAACTTGCAAATGTAAAAGGCGGCAGGAAGCTGAGGGAAGCTAAGCAATTCTTCTTTAAAGCAAGAAACAATGAAGACATGTGACAGCAAAGTGTAATCCTTCCCTCTGAAGCCTAGAATTTATTTGAAAACCCTGGATTAGTCATAAAAAAGCAAGCTAGGTTAGTTTTACTCTGTGTTCTGTTTAGTAACTAAAAGTAACAGTCTAAAATAGAACCTACCTTCACAACACCATGAACAGCTGTTCCAAGCACAATTTAAGAAAGCTGTAGGAGCTGAACAGTGTTCCTCTGCAATTGCCCGGGCCTTATTTCTAACATTGAAACACACATTTTAAGGTATTATTTATTAAGTGATGTGTTGTAATTAAATAAATTAACTGAATATTGGAACTGAGGAATGGCAGCCTTGCAACTGCAGCATAGTATGTGCAAACTAGGATTTGCATCAAGACTGGGTAGAATAAAACAGAGTCTGCAATTCAGGAGCAAAGAACAGGCTGAGTAGAGTAAGATTAAAAGGAAAATGTAGGAAGATACAACACTGAAATCACATACCCACAATTTGAGCTAAAGTAAAGAATGTATGTAGCATAACCAGAATAATGAAGTGCCTTGGTAAGGCTCTCCAATAGCAAGGCAAATGGACTAAGTTTGGTGTGCCAAATATGTACTCCATTCTGTCAGTACTGGCATGGGAACTGCTGCTGCTGAGTGATGTCTTCTGCACAGACAGAAGCCATCCACACTCATGGAACATGGTGCAAAGACAGACAAAACCCACCAATTTCAGTCAGTAATAGGAAGTGATATCAGTAGGAACACAAAGATCCCACCACAGCATGAATGTCTGCTATGTCTCTATCCATGCTAGTCCCTTGTCACTTACTTTGTTCTCACCAAGGAAGACTGAAATAAAAGGCAGAATCTTGCAGAATTCTGAAGCTAAAAGTTTTCTCATCAAAGTCAAGATAATGCATTGGAAGTCAGGTGTTTGATTTTTATTCTTTCTATAGACACAGGGAGGGAAATGCTAACAGCACCTCAAAGCTATGGCTGAGTAGCAGCCAGTAATCTTTGATACAGTAACATGGGATGATTTTATTCTTGGATGCTGGAGTCCAGCTCAACCTACTGAGTCATTAATTTCTCCCTGGGCAGCAGGAGACACCTCTGCAGGTGTGCAATAGGTCGCTAACAAGCAACATAAAGGAAGCTGCAGACTTCAGAATTTCAAGCCTACTGTTTTCAAGTTTTAACAAGAATAACTCAAATCAGTGACCAACAGAATAGTATAACCCTCCCAGAGAGGTGTAAGCAGATTTATGGTAGAAGACTTAAAGCTATTCCAGACACATTTTAAAGAATAAAGTGACTTTAACTGCTTCAGGTACTTATATCTGAATAATTAAAATGTGTTTAATATATGAAATATTTTGAAATATTTAGAAGGGACAACATATGTATCACTGTGTACAAACATAAAAAATGGTGTTGGAAGCATGTTTATTTCTTGAAAGTGCAGAAATGCTGGGTAGAGCCTTACTTTCTGCTTGTATTTATCAGACCTATTAGGCACAGGATGCCACTCGCTGGAAGTTACCAAAGACAAAAAAAGGCCCAGAGCAAGGCACATTTCACATAGTCTAAGTAAACAGATTGCAATTATTGGCAATGCAATCCATGAACTAGCTCTATTCATGTCTTCAACCAAACTGCAAGCTGACACACTCTTACTTGTCTTACCATCTTCATCAGTATCTTCATTTTCTTTTTCCTCTTCCAGTTCATCATCTTCAAACTCCTCTGTCTCTTCTTTTAGTTTTCCCTTTGTAATTTGCTTAGATACATCAGGCTTTTTGAAGTCAATATATTCATCTGATTTCTACAACAAATTAAAAATCTATTTATATTTCAACTCCAATTAAGAATTGAACAGGCACTGTAAGCTAAGTAATACCAATGGCATATTAAAAGGGCACATTGTTGCACAGATGCTCAAGAGTTTCCAAATAAAGTATTAAGAATAAAACCAAATAAAAATATAGTAAATTTCACTAACCTTTCCCGGCCAGCAGAACAACACAGTTAGACCAACAGGGAGAGCTAAAGTCAAGATGTAAAGAACCCAGAGCCATGGGTGTTCTTCTGCAGCAGTCACCAACTGACTAAACATACCAGGCTGTGTTTAAAAAAAATTAAATTAAAAGACTTGCATTTATATCCCTCTCTACACTTAAATAAGTTTATGAAGTGTACTGTATACAATTATATTGTCCAAAACCCTTCTTTACCTTTGCTTTTTAATGACTACAGCAATAATGCATTTCAGTACTGGTAAAGCAACAACTTTACAAATTGCAAATAAGTGGCAGGTGTTGAGTAACAAGGAACAGATGTAGAACACCAAACACACCAGACCAGCCACAACTCAGCTTTGTAAAGTAATACCTGCACACTGTACCAACTCAGCTGAAAGCTCCCAAAGCATCAAGAGCTGGAGGGCAGCAGTTCCTGAGGAGCAATGCTGGCTCCACTTGTACTACCACCTTCTCTCCTTTGACAGCCAATTATGCAGGGAGTAAACTGTCCTCCCAGTACAGCTCTGACTTTCAGAGTAGAGACTCTCAGGCAAGTGCCTGCCACATCTCTGTAAGAGGTACATCAGCAACTAAGGAAGTTTGAGAGGCACAGTGGAACAAGGGGACTCAAAGGAATTTTTTTGCCATTGTGTGTACAGGTACAGATACAGGCTCAGACATAAACCCACACCTTTCGGAAAAGGGCAAGGTTGTGTGAAGAGACAGCTTTCCTGCTTGCACGGACAGATATGCTGTTGCTACTTGCTCACTCTGTGACAAACAGCAGCTCTAAGGAATTGGCCACATTTGCCACCAACCCATCCTTTCTCCCCCAGAACAGTAGCCTGCTGTAGCCATTTGATCAAAGAGAACAGAGGACTGTCAAACAGAAACAGGAGTGCAGGTGGGGCCCATGATCCCATGTGGCAGGGCAGATCCATCCCACAGCACAGGCAAGGACAGAGGAAAGCTGTCCAAGTGCACTACCCAAACAAAGTGTGGATGCATACATAGAAACACACACCTCAACAGCCAAAGGCCTAAAATTATTGAACAGAAACAACCACTAGACTATTCATTCCTCATGGGAGGGAAGCATCAAAAGAATGAATATATATCATGGATATAACTATAAGGGAAAATAGGGGGCGAGGGGCAGGAGTTACTTTGAATATAAGTAATTCAGCCTTCATTCTTTCACTTGCTGTCAGGTATTGGATTTCTAATATCAAAGTGAACAGCAGAAGGCTTCAGAGGAAGTCAGTTTCTCACTAGGTGTTTAAGTAAAATGCAGTACCCTTTTAACCTCAAGAAAATATTCAATTGGGAAAGGTAAAAAGCCAAACTACAAGAGAAAACCTATCAGTTACTCAGCAAAATTATTAATTGCAGACAAATTAATACTCTCTCAGCATGGACAGAAAATTCTTCCAACAGCACAGCTTCCTTACTACTTTCTACTATCAAGAACATAGCAAAGTTTATACCTCATTAGCACTTGCTACCAATTTCTTCAAGCCCCAGCTATCTGCTGCCCAGCGATCTGCTACTTCTTTTTCTGAACAGATGATGAAGTTATCAAAGTAGATATCAGATGTCATAGACCAGAGTTCTAAACCAATAGCACTGACAGCAGTCATCTTGAATGGGTGAAGATCTTCAAAATAGTCTGGGTTTGGTATTTTCCGAGGGCTCCAGATTCCCTGTAAATGGAAACAAACATAATCACATTACCTATAGCTCACCAAAAGAACAACTTCTCAAAGAGATTTCAAAAGAATAAGAACAGTTCTTTAAAAAGACAAGCAGTAGAGTTTAATCTATCTAAGACAGAACTGGAAATAGCCTGTAGGATTTTGGCAAATGGGTCTCAATTTTCATGGCTTAGGGAAGACCTCCTAAGTAATTTTTTCCTTTTTTACTGTAGAAGTTACAGTAACAACTGACTCTAACCAGAAGTATTAGAGAAACTTTTAGGAAAGGAAAATTCAGCCTTATGGTACCTGTGCAAATTAGAGCCAAATTTTGTTTGCAAACCTGCTTAGGATCTTACCCTCTGAGACATCAATTTCAAGTACTCCCATAACTAATACAAAGTAACTCTCTTTAACATCCAGTTGATTACCTCTTATATTTGGAGGGGAGGACGGGACTTTAATTGTCCAAAATGGAAGCTTCCTCTAAAATTGGACTAGTAAGGCAATCTGCTTGCTGAAAGGCTTCATTTGTTAATATTAAAAAAAAAAGACTAATTCAAAAGACTCACATTTAAAACCCTAATGTAATTCAGAATACAGTTCTGAAGACCATACTAAATAAAGTGTATCAATGAAAATTGTACAAATGGCAACTTTAAACAGCTAAGTTGTTTTAATACAAGAAGCATTACTATTTCCCAGTATACTTCAAGAAAAAAAAAAGCAAATGAAAAGCAAAAAAATGTCAAATTAGTGAGGGTATTCAGATTCATTCTAAAATATAAATACACTGCAGAAAAGCCTAAGTAAATATACTACTTTGACTTGCTTGCTCTGCTGACTCTGCATCTTTTAGCCAACAATTTGACTATTACCTGATAGTTAGGATTATCTATCATAGGTGCCCTCCATTTTCCTTTATACTTTGGGTTATTCTTCATGGGACGCACCCACTCTCCACAACCAGGTGCAGTCTCACATTTTGCATTACGGATCTGAGGGGCTTCCCACTCCCCATCCATTTCTTCATCCCTACAGAGAAAAAAAAATACAAACAACTGCTTCAAGATCAGCCAGGTGTCAAACACTGGCAGTCTGAAGTTAGGGTCTGTGTGTATTGCTGTAACAACCTCAGAACTCTGACCAGCTCAAAGAACTTTAGCCAACAGTATAAACACTTTTTTTAAGGAGTGCTACACATTTTTACCTAAAGGTCACATGTTTATAACTACCACAGCATGACTGACTTCAATTGCATTCCAGCCTCTAAGCATCCTCTACCCAGGATGCTTAGAGATCCCTTGGAGACTTGCATTATGATTTCAAGTTATCAACTTAAACTGTAGCAAATTCTTTCAAAGTGGACCTTCGTATTCTGTTTTTACTTATATATCTTCAGAAAACAAAAGGCAAGGACAAGTTCATGTTTTTATAGAAGCAGTCCCCTGTAGCAGTCCCTATGGACACAACCAGGGCTCCCTGGAGGAACTGAATCAGCATTTTACTTCCTCACCCCCACCCTAGAGCATATCCCTGTAACCCTATAGGTTAGGACTTTAACCCCTTGCCATTGGTCCAAATCTCAATCCTCCTAAAACCTATAAAAGGGGCACATTTTAGCCCACTTGCTGGAACGAGTGCAGACCGGACCCTTCGCATCAATAAAGAACATCTCTGCGGAACCTCCGTCGCCTCCTCCCTCTCTCTTGTCCACTGTGCCTCTCGGCCTGGGCTAATTGCACCAAGCAGGCAGCTGAAATCCTGAGCTGAATATCACTAAGAGCTGACAATCACTTATGCTTGCTGGCAATAGCCCTGAGGCCACGCCGAGCTACGCCGGGCACTCGGGCGTTCTGTTCTCCGGAGGAACAGGGCTCCTGAGGCTAGCGGAGGCCACACAGAGGCCTTATTAATAGTCCCCCACACCAACAAATATTTGGCCATACCTTACAGATTCCAACTTACTATCTCAAAAGGCAATGAGATCTGGACTGACTTCCACAACTAATAATCTGCCACAGAGAACAGTCTCATCTACAAAACACATTACCAATCTGCACTTACCAGTCCTTTGGTTTTTTTGCATTAGGGTCTGGAACATACTGTGGTTCATCATCAAGCCACCCCTCAGGCTTAACAGCATCAGGATCTTCTATTTTGGCAGGTTCATCTTCATCCCTTCAATTACAGACTTATGTTAGAAAATACAGCAGCCTGACTTTGGCCCAATGCTCTGTTCAGAGGACTACAACTGGCATGAAAGGGATGACTTTCAAAAACATGACAGAATTAGACTCGCTGATCATGAGCATTACCCATATAATTATCTGCTTATAAATATCTGGATTATATTTACATTGTTTTATAGTGCTATTTACTCCACAAATTGCTGGTATCAAGTGGCTGGTGTCAGTCAAGTCTTCCCATTGAGGTTTCCCTACTCTTCCTGAGTTGCCATAAGAACAGCAGTTCACACAGAAGTAGAAATTCATTGTAAATTAGGACTATAAGGTAGAAAAAAACTTCTTATTCATGTGTAGCAAGCTTAGTTACTACTTGCAACCATGCAGGGCACAAAATCAGCAAATAATGATTTTATTTGTTTCCTTATGCCCACCTCAAATATGTTTTCAAACTTGTCATTAGCAAACCTCAAAACAAAGCCAGTCAAGTCTTTCAAGTAAACAACCTGTATGTAAAAGACAGTGTAAAATTTAAAATGTTCTCCTTACCAGTCATCTGGTTTGACAGCATTTGGATCAGGTATTTTTGGTCTCTCATCCCAATCATCAGGCTTTTTATCAGTAGGATCCTCTATTTCTTTGGAAGGATTTACTGGAGGAATCATATTCTCAAGAAGACTTCCTTTACTGACAACTGTTTGGTCGATTAATATTTCAAACGTATCATCTGGTTTTAGCACTAAATTGAAGAAATTTATATTGAAGAAATAAGGTAGCCATTTAATTTTACAGATACACTTAACCAAAACTATAGAATAAGCACAGATTTAGTCAAATAAGAGCAAACAGGATCCTCACTAGCAGAGGAGACAGACTCCTCACTCAGGCACTGGATCTGGACATAAAACATTGCCCTTGAGGGGATGTATGACCAGCATCAGGCCCCCAAAAGATTAAATTTGAAGAAAATTCAATTGCTGAAACACATCCAAACACATTCTAAGAGATTTTTCAAAAACCTACCAACTTGGCCAAAATTCTGTGGTTTTACTTCAAAAGCACAGACAGTAAAAAAAGAATCTCTGTCCCAAAAGGCATCTCTGCTACTAAATTATAATCTCACACTTGAAAGCATGGGAACACAAGAACTGTACCAGTAACGTAGCAGAAGGATCAAAACAGCGTTTTCTATCAGGTTCTAACCTCTAACAGCCATTTCCCTCAAATGCCACACTGCAAGAGCTGACATGTTTGAAGAGAATTTCCTGGATGTCAGCAAGTGTGAGTAACTGAGAAGCCAAGGTCAAGAACTGAGCACTGTCAGACTCGGTACCCAGATGCATCCAGATCTATTTCTAATAAGCACTTAAAAGTGTGCTCACTGGTTAAACAGCAGATTCAGCTGTCATTTAACATCAAGAAGATTACTAAGTAAAAGTAATTACTATTCTACTTTTATGACAGTTTTCTAAAAACAGGTTAAGAAAACCACAGTAACAGTCTTGTAACAGTTTGATAGTATCTAATGATGGCCCTGAAATTTTCAACAGCATTAAAATATCGATAAATGCAAAAATGAAACTCCCATATCACCTTTAGATAAAACACAAGTAACTCATTTTTAAACTCCTGTTATAAATCACATAAGTGCATTGGAATCACATAGCTCTATGGAGTCTCTTTGAACAAGTATAACAGAATAAACGCAATTTAAGTACCTTGATTCATAATTTCTAACAAACAATCCAAATACAGGAAGGCATGCATTCCTTTATTATGAGATTCCCACTATCTAAAAGTGTAAGTTTGGTGTGGCATACTACAGCAATCTATTTTAGAAACCACTGAATTTTCCTATGGCACAGCACTGGAACATGCCTTCTGTTATTACAACTCAGTGGAAGTTCCTAAGTACAGTCAATTTGGTTGGATTTGCAGCATGCCATAGATTAGCCCATTCTCTGACTGCTGTTCTTCCTCAGAAGGTAGAAAAAGGGGATAAAAATTCCCTTTTATTTCTCTGGACAGCTCACTGGGTACAAGAAGAGCTGCCACATGAATTAAAAGCAGCCCATACTCACTCACTCCAGAGCCTGTGCTGACCTGTTTGTGCACACTGCTTCAGATGCAGGGCTTGGTGAGAACTCTTAACATGTGGAAAAGCTGTGTGTGGCATGCTGCAGATTTCACTGAATTCCTCTGAACGCTGACACCTTCCCAGAATACTGGGCAGTTGTACATTTTAGTATCTTTCCCAGTAAAAACAGTTTTATTATAACTACTGAAGGCATTTATTAATAAAGGCTACTCAGGGCTGGTAAGTTTTTCCTGTAACTGAATATTAAGCAGTAGCATCTGAAAGCTACTTTATGTCCTGCAGTTAAGCCCTGTCATTAAACCATTTAACCCAAATCATTAAGCAACCACCACTCAGAATTAACAAGCTATTACAAACAAAGACTCAATTACAAAGCTTCAGCAGACAAAACCACATTTTTAATCTCTCCTTTCCAATATAAGAATTGGAATTCCATTTTAAAGAATTGAACAATACCAAGAGTATATAGATGTGTCTTCTTGTCCAAATAGATTTTTTTTAGGTCTATATCAGGACGTTCAGCATGTTTTTCATCATATTCTCCAGTTTTAGGATTCTTATGTCTGAAGATAAAGTGTAGCTTGTAATCTTCTCCACATTTATCTGGTCCAAACATAATTGTGTAAGGTGTTTTGTCAAAAAAGTATTCCTGTAGAAGCAAGAAAGCTGAGCATGTGATATACTGGACATTTTATTATGTCACTTTTGGTACTTCTTTTTCTTGGTGCAGAGCATAGTTACCTATCTCTAAAAGGTAAATGAAAAGTGGTAGGGTAAATCATGAAAGGAATTCAAGTCCTCTGGAGTTCTCTGTTTCCAGGGAATGGACTAACTCTCAGTCTCTTCAAGGAAGATGAATACATTTATATTTACACTTTATCCTTATGTTAAGTAGGAATTCCTGTTACAAATCAAAACACCCAAGTGTTTCCCTCTACAAACATTACACTAAAAGATGGAAGGAACTAGTTACTGTTCTTCATAACAATTTTCTTTTCCAATAAAGATAAACCTCAGGATATTAATATCCAGTATTTTATAAGTACCTTCTTCTCTCCACATTAAGTAACAGCAACAAACAACCCTGTAAATATCAGATATAGTTATTCTCCTTCAGAGTATGTTGCATTACACAGTTATGTCAGTATCTTTAAACTATCTATGTTTTCAGTATTTGGAATACACAGTAACATGCATGTGCTGATCAGTAAAATTGTTTCACAAGTATGAGCTAAGATCCTATGGCTTCTATTAATTCTGAAAGTCATACTAGATGTACACAAAAGTCCTCTGTCCTGCATATCAGACACCACCCATGCAGAACCAAGCTGTCCCTCAAATGAACCACTGATAGCAAATATTAAGCAAGAGGACATACCAGATTCAAGTCATTGCTACTGGAGAGAAGTTTAATATATGCACCACCACAGTCAATGCCTTTTTGAAAATTCACTTCGTATCTGGGCAAAGAGAAAGTGAGAAAAACATTCTGAGTATCAGAAAAATATGAATTAACTGCTAATCTGCAGTTCTAATTATGAATATATTCAGACTGCATATTAGTACCAACTGTCAAAACAGTTCTATGTAAGCAAAATGTTTTAACTTACTAATAAACATCAAATAAAAAAATCTGAAGGAATACTTACTGAACAATCAAAGGTTTATCATCAAAAACAAATGCTTTCGTTAGCATTGCTGATATTGCATGATACTTTGCCACTGATTTTAACACTAATCCTCTGTCTCCAGGCATTGCATTTTCCTTCAGCTCTTCTACTTCCCATCTTCCTAAAACACACATGCACAAAGTCTTAGAAAAATGCAGTCTGAATAAAGAAATCACAGCCTTGCTGAAAGTAAAGAGTTAGTAACAAATAAAGCCTAGCTGCCAAAATAGGGCAGAAATGTTGGCATCTGATGTCAAAGATGTTATTTCTTGTTGTTCTCAAATTTACAAAAATCTGTAAGTAAACTTTATTACTGTACATCTGTATCTTTAGGTTGTGGTATCCTACAACGGCTAGAGGAACAAAATATTTCTCCAGATTTTAAATTGACTTCTACCATCATCACATAAAAAACATGAGTCACAAAGCACTGTGTAAAGCTAAAGACCTGCATCATTACTTTTTTCTGCTTACATAAAATTAAAATCTCTTGAGTCAAATCTAATCACAGGGTAGATGAAGTTCCCTCGTCCCCCGCAAAGTCTTTCCAGGAATTATCAGATTTGGTCCAAAACAAACCTACAGCTTTGCAAACAGAAGATTTTATATTTATACATTCTCCAAGTTTGGGATAAATACACACGTGTCCAATACCCAAAGAACTAGATTTCTTCTAAAAGGGCAGTTACATTTTCTCAGAGACTACCAGGACAAGATTCACTGGGTTTTTTCCCAGGAAAGAACACAGCACAAAATACCCTACTTTGACAATCCACTGTAATTTTGAAGAATGCCTGTGTCAATGTAAAAAAGAAGAAAACAGCAGGAGTTCCTCAGCATGTAATTTAGAGAAGATTCATAAACTGTGATGTGCAAATGAAACAGTGATTTATTTTATTCTGTAGTGATTAGTAGAAGTTGTTAAGGAAGCGCTGATATGCAAGTTAGTAACAAATTCCTAGTTTCTTCTAGCCTCATAGACAGAAGGAGGAGAATTCCATCCTCTTCAGTAGTGCTCCTTCCTGGAAACCAAGGCCAAACAATAATGCAAGGCAAAACAACAAGACTGGAAAAAAGAACTGGAAAGTAGTTAAGAAATGTGTCTCTATCACAGACTTTCTTAAATGTTGAATTTTCTGACTTCAAGCAAATAAGACTGTTCTGACATTAAAGACAATTTTTTATCTAATATGAAGCCAAGTAATCAGAGAGACCTCATTTCTCATAAGCATCTCATCTGTGTGCCTATCTCCTCTGCAACTTCTTCATTTTACCAATTATTTTTGGTAGCCACTAAATTTAGAATCATCAGTTCTACTCTGTTCTGCAAGTTATGCTTGCTTACCACTTTCTATTAACATAATTGATTTCATTTGATGTAAGAACAGTAGCAAATACTTCTCTGTTGCAGTAGAAACTTTCTTCTCTTCTCCTCACTCCCTCTTGAATGAAATAAAACTCAGGTTGCAAAATCATTGCCACAGATCAGGCACCTACCAAAATTTTAAACAGCCAGTTCTAGACTAGGACATCCCAAGTGCCAACTGCAATGATTAAACCAGCAGTACAATGTTTTCATTATTGCTTTCCAAATTTGTTTTTAGCTACTCTAAGACTAAATTGTACAAGAACCACTGAAGAGCCCTACATTCAAGCACAGGCAATCTGAAAAAGAATTTTTAAAAAAAATGCTGTTTTAATTTTCTTGTTTCAGAGGCTATACCAAGAGACCAATCCATGAATCAGTAGTAGGACAGATGGAACAAAATGGAACACAATGCTTTAGAAAACTATTTAACAACTGAAATTGAAGTGGTAAATCTCTCTCACAGGACTTCAGAGAAGATAGTTCTAAAGAAACAATACCCATAAACAAAGGATTAAATGTTCAGTTTCCAAAGGGTATTCTGGTATCATCCATGGCAATACATTGTTGGAATGACAAAAAAAAAGTCATCTTCACACTAAATAACCCAATGAGCAACATTTAACATCTCGGTTTCAGGGTAACAGTCATTATACAAACTAACATTTTTGACCTATGCCATCTAGACACTCAAAGACATGTTCTGTGTTATTTCTCAAAGAAATAGCTGTGATTTCTCAAAAAGCAACAGAACATCATAAACTACACAGTGGAGGTAAACATTAAAGTTGCTTACCATCATATTTAGCAACATTATCATCCATGTCTTCTTTCAGAGTTACAGACAACACCCACCTAAAAAAAATTGTACTGGTCATTGACCTATCTAGGCAAAGCTGTATTATTTACCAAACAAAGGAAAAAAAGCTTTTGTTTCTAGGCTGTGAATCTGTAATACTGATTTTGAGTCAGCATCTTGGACTGCATGTAGCTCTAAGAATATGCAAAAAAAATTAAAGGAGAGTAGTCTAATACAGCATTTCAAAATACTCCTAAAAATGTAAATGAATAGACAATTAAAAGTCTAAAGTAATTAAATTCCTGAATTATTTAATTCTGAATAAACTTCAGTTTTATATACAAGTTCACTTTGGCAGAACGTAATATGCATTTAATGTAAAAAATGCACTGAAAATAGCAAGTTTCAAGTATAATACCTTCAACAGAGGAAATAATACCTTTCAATGGAAAAGAAAAAGAAATCAGCCAAATGAATCTTTATCTGACAGTAACAGTACACACACAGAGCAGAGGACAAAAGGGACAAATGCAAGATTCCCAGTGGACTGCACACAGGAGATCCAACAGGGCAAACATGCCTGATCTCCATTCTATGGGCAAGGCAGACTTGGCCATCTCATTAAGGGTATCACAAGATATGCACAGTTGCCACACAAAGTGTTCCTCTGGAAAGGGAAAAAAAGAAAAGGGCAGGCCACCCTCATCTGGACATACAGCAGTTCTATCTGGAGCCATGCACAGGAATATCCTAAGGCAGCAGCGCTGCTGAACTCTTTATTGTATCAGCCACAAGAATACATTTAATAATTTATGCTGGAAAGAACTGTTTGCATTCTTTCTGAACTATCCTCTGCATGGAGTGATTCAGGGAGGAATACTTTCTCTTTTCGCTTGAATTGCAGTCACATTTGTCCACTCTTAACAGAGATGCTGGAAAAACTTTCACAGAATAAAGAGCAAACTAGATCCTTGGCCTACCAGGAGAGAGACTAGTGAGGACATAAAACCTCCCTACAAGTCATGTGAAAAAATTTTCAAGGCCCAGTCTCAAAAAAGCTACTCCATTCTTACCTAGTCCATTTATATATAGTCTTTTCCACACTTCAGGGAAGGAAGGCAGCATGCTGCTTACTTTCTCATAAATCTTTCTTTCATACTCCTTAGTCTTATGTAAATTATGCAAAGCTAGACCAAAAAATCCCAAGCATTGTAGCTAAAACTTTGAACATTAGATTTAGTAGGAAGACAAACTAATCTTTGAACAGTTCTCAAAAAAGCTAGAAATTTGGATGAATGGTATCATTCAAGTACCCCAGTTGAATCTTTGCATCTGTTAATCAAGGTTTTCAGTGGTTTGTTTGGTTTTTTTAACAATCATTATCAGCTCTTCTATCTAATATTTTTTTCTGTCATCACAGGTGCTGCTTTTGTGCTTAACATTTAGAACTGACACATATCTAAGATCACGTGGAAAGAAAGAGTTTGCTACTGAAATGTAATGGCACTTCACCTCCCAGCTAGTTAAACCCAACTGGCTAAATCTTTAGATTATTTTTCTTCATGTCCACAAATCCAGAGTTTATTAAAAGCTTCCTTAAAACACGCACAGAAGAGTAATATATCTGAAATGTTTTGTCCAGCTTAACATTATGATGTATTTGGAGCAAGCCTTAATAGTCTTCCCAATAAAAATACTTTTTATAAAGATGATAGCAGAAAAATGAATACAAAATAAGTCCTGCCACTGGAAGTGAAACTGCTGAAAGTAAAAGTTAACCATTTTAAGACACAAACTTACCCCGACAATCCTTCATCAAAGGTTTCTGTAAAATACACTTCCCCAGTTGGCTTTGGAGTCTGGTACACAACCTAAGAGATATGTACAGATACACATCCCAACACAAATTACAACTGAAATACACTCTCCTATCTCCAGAAGTAACCCACCCAGGCAAAACAACAGATATTGTTCATTAGAAATACCCAGCAGCATAAAACCACTTCTCCCCCACCCACATTTCAGTAGTTTGTGTGCATCCCACCAACAGTGAGCAGTTTCATATCTCTCAATTTTAAAAGTTGCTTCCTCTGTTCAAAGCTCATAACTAAATCTTTGTTACATCTTCTGTGAAACAAAAGCCCAAAAATTTTTCTGAACCTGCACCAAATCTGCTTCCTCCCTGTTTCTCTCTTTATATGTTTTCCATTCTTCTGTTTTCCCATCTACTGCCTACATCTATTTTGAAGAACAGCATACAGATTTTCTGGTAATAAAGACAGTGTCAAAAGGCAGCTGTGACTGATGAAGTCAAGAAACTGGTCTAAAGTCAAAGTCTCAGTGAGACCAAGGTGCTTTCCATTTACTTCTTTAGAAGTGTCATGTTAGGACTTGCAACAAAAGGTTCTGTATCTAGATTGAATAAAAACCTTTTTCATGACTACTGACCACAGGCAGGAGATTTTACACTTGGGCATAAGTGAGTCATTCTTTAAGTTTGCCCTGTATGTCACATATAGCAAGTGAAAAACTCAGACTGCCATATCTGAGACCCACTCAGTTGTCAAATGTAGATTAATTTGCTCTAGTTATAACTATGCATCTTGTATTTAACCAGTTTGAACTAAAGACTTCTGTAATCTTACCTCTAGAGAAGATTTTTCTCTGTCAACATCAGCTTCTTGGGACTGCTTGTCAAAATTCTCCACTTCAACATCTGCATCCAGATTTTCTTCATTTTCCATTCCTGCAGTCACTGAGCTAATTATCAGGACACCCAAGCACAGCCAGTCCCACGGGAAGTGCATCTTGGTTATCTGAAGAATTCAAAGTTTTAGAATTTAAATATAATTTCAACGATATTATCAGCATTATTTCAATTTCACCCCAGATTTTATCTAAAAGAGGAAAAAAACCCATTAAAATAATGAGAAATAACTATCAAAAAGTGTTGTCACTATAATATTGTCTTAATTTGCTTTTTTAAAGATTTTTTTTATTACTGAGCCCTGACTCAGACTCTCTTTCCCCTCCTGTTTTCCCTATGGAAGTGCTCATAGCCTGTTCCTTTACGTTGCCAAATCTAGCAAGAATCTGACTGCAATATGTATGCTTTTTAAGAACTAAGCAAGACTGCTTTTATTTTTCTCATTCATGAACAATCTGAACAAGTAATTAAATTGAATCAGTCTCTATAATGCAGCAATAACTAACATCCCTTTCATTAGAAAAAATTGAATTATAGATTTAGAATGTACTACCTGCTGCCAGAATTGCATTTGCCCCTACTTCCAATGACTACGTTTAGATGAGTGCAGAGTGTATACTGGCTCCAGCTCTAAGTGCCACAAGACACTATAAGATAGTTTCAGAAAATATCTTCTGTTTAAAATTATTATCCAGTAATTTTCAAGTTTAAGTTAGGTAGAGCAAGAGTTTAAGCTTAAATGCAAATACCCTCCAAATTTCAGGGAAACCTGAAAATCTTTCATCTGTGTAAATCTGAATGTCAATAGCAGACAATTGCCCCAGCCTCCCAATCTGATCTGCTGTGAGATCACTGTTGCCCAGTATTTTTTGCTTCACACCTGGAAGACATCCAAATCCAATTTTATGTTAGAGTAGCCAGTGGTTTGAGGAAGTGCAGCGTCAAAAACGCCTACGCAAGTTTCCTCAAAGGTCTTGCAAAAAATGCGGTTTTTTGGAATTATTTTTGTCTGAATTTGTAAACAGTATGAAGACAGATTCTAGACACCTCTGCACAGGTATTAATCACTTGTTTCTTACTAATTTATATTCACAGTAAGCTTAAATAAATGCTGGTATTTATTTTGCTATTTTGAGACATTTTCAAGCCTTGCATTACTTGCAGCCACTACTAGTTATATTAAAAGCTCTGGTGCTGAGGTACCTTTTGTTCCTGAGAGAGAAGCCACCCTCTCAGGTACATCATCACTCCCTAGAGATTAAACTGTTTACCACTACAACTCTAAATGTCCCAGCAATTATAGATACTATCTTATACTGAAAGTGCAAGTCTCTTTCTTAATTCCTTCCTGGCTTTATCAAATTTGGTAAGCAATTCAAACACTGTAACTGCACCAATAATTACTTCATCATTCCTTTTCTAACACCTGCAAGTTTTATCAAGCAACACATATAGAATCAAACACTACCAGGGCTTTATTGCTTTTACGATCTGTTAATTTAACATTAACTGCACTGATTAAATCTAGAGCCAGGACATACATAAACCACAAGATTACCATAAAGAAGTGTTTCACACACCAGTACCATGTCAATACTAGGAAATAATCAAAAGCTCTTTTTTTGGCACTAACACCTATTTTCCACAAAACCACATTAATCACATTACCATTCTTTTTTTCACCCCCACTACTATCCACAACTCCTGCCATTCTTTGTGGGACTTTACAACCTTGCTTGAAGCTGGTGAGTCTGTGGTTCTCTCTTTTTTTCACGCGATACATTTCAATAGTTACCTGCAAATTTTACTAGTGTTTTGTATTTGAATTTTTTTTTTATTTTTAGGTTAAAACTAGAGATATTGTTAATTCACAGACCTCCTTAGCAGTTCTAGAACTGAAAATAATCTCGCCCTGAAGATTTAAAGTAACTGAGTTAGGAGGTGAACATTTAATCTTACGGTGTATTTTGGAACACCTTTGTCTGAGGAGTATCAGTTTTACCAACCCCATTTTCTTGTTCCTTAACCATCACATTAGGACAAGCACTCAAAGAATTCCATATCAATGCCTTCTGGACTCCTTAGCTCCTAGCTAAAGTGTCAAATATTAACCAAGCACCAGACTTGCATTTTTGGCATACAGTTTGCCCACCTTACCTTCGCCAGCTTGTCACGCACATGGTCTCTGCTTCTCCTAAAGCAGAACAAGAGGTACTTTCTCTTCCAGTACATTCAGGTGTGTTTGTGTATGATCCAAAATGCCTTCCACTTACACAGCTGTAATTGTACTGCAATTAGCCCCATTCACTTCTGTTCCATACACAGACTAACACAGGCATCCAAGAAGGCACACTAGTTCACCTTCCAAACAGCTCCCTTCCAAAATTTCTGATGCTTTCACTTTGCTCCCACTGAATCTTATCATTACTCCCTGATCCTACCTAGGACCTCCCTAATTTCCTTCAGCTTTCAATTGGATCTCTTACTTCTTCCTTCAAGAAGAGAAGGCGCATTTTAACCTTTGACCCTTTGATATGCTTTTAAAATAATCCCAGAAATGCTGAAATACATTTTCAAGACCAATTACAGTTATCACTCAACTGCCAGGCAAACATGGTTTCAATCAGCCCACCACATCTTTCACTTTTGTGAACTCTGCCACATTAAAGTCATAGAATATAAAATAAATCTTTCAACTACGCCAATGAGATTCTGGTCTCAAAACAGAACTTCACACTACACATATAATTATCTTTAAAACCTACTGAATTTTCCTAATTAACACATGAAGACTATGAGAAACTTTTCTTACTCTATTTTCAAGGTGGCAATGAAAATAAGCCAAAAGGATTCTCACTGTTATAATTTCCTCAGCAAAACAAAGGATATTGGAAGAGTCTATGGCTCTCACAAAACACCAAACATTCTTTACTAGCAGTCTTGTCAATGTACCTAAGTTCAGACTGTAATTTTAAACATACATTTTGCATAACTTGGTCACTTTTTGCCATGGGTAACCACAGCACAGCTACCTACCCATCAGCAGGACGTTTAAGCCAGCAGTACAATGGCAAAGCATGCTCCAGGGACCAGCACCAGTGCTGCAACATCAGCACAATATTGCACCTAAAGCTGCTTCTCCTGAGACAGAGACGAGTATTTATAAAGACAAGGGCATAAGCTGTAAACATGGTCTGACTGGACATCAGAATGTTTTTCCCCACAAGGACAGGTAAGCACCGATACAGGCTGCCTAGTCTGGGTCCCTGGGGTTTTCCAAGACAGACCAGAAAAAATCTCTAAGCAAGCTGGACCAGCCCAGGGCTGCCCCTGTTGTGAACAGCAGGTCAGGAGAGATCTCCTGGTGTCCCTTCCCACCTGAATGATTTGATTTGGGCTGCATGGTGCAAATGTGTCCACCTTGGCACCTCTGTGCCATGGTGTTTGGCACACTGTGTGCACGCCATTAAGTTAGTAGCATCATTATTCCATCTGCTGCAGAACTAAGCAAGAGATCAGGATCTTCTAGATTACTAACTTTTTTCTGGACTTTGAAAACAGTCATGCGTTTTCCATGTAGCTCTGGGAGTTCTGGATTCTCAAGCAGAAAGGGAGTAAGACACCCGTTCTCACTCTGCAGTCCAAAGCTCCTGCAGCCAGTATCAACACATGGGCTTTTCATAGGGCCAAATATCAATTCCATCCAGGGCCACAAAAAGTGGAGGATTTTTCACACACCCCTTCTTCCATCTGTACCCACGAGCTGCTTTACTCCTCCCCTATTCTCCTATATTGGCATCAACCTGACATAAGGCAACATCCAGCTGTATCTGCTCCATGAAACACATGCAAGAACACTTACACAACTTTAAATTCTTCCTTTATTGGCTGTGAAAACTGTCCCTCCCTCCCTCCACCCGCGCTGTGGAGCACCCTGCGCTGGCACGGATGCCGAATGTGGAGTTCGGCAGGGACTCCAGCCGCAATGCCGCACTCCCGCAGGTGCTCCAGACATTCGGCTGCTACAGCGAGCTCGACCGAACCCTTCGAGACGACCTTATTTCCCAATTTTAAAAGACAGGCCTTAGGGCCACACGGCCACCCGGTGTTCTGTCAGCACCAACACCAACCTGCTTTTTGGGACACCGCGAAGGGACAACGAAGGCCGCGACGCCGCTTCT
>NW_005054453.1:557461-571052 GCF_000277835.1 Geospiza fortis
AGGGGGGCTGTGATGGTGTGGCCGCGGGACCGGGACGGCGCCCGTCGCTCGTCCCCGCACAGCTGCAGCCAGGGAGCCGCCAGGATAAAGAATTTTCCAACCTCGAATTAACGAAACCCTTAGTTACAGCGGGATACTCACCCTGACGCTTGAACATACGTGCCGCGAAGCAGAGGGAAATAAAAACATTTTAAATAAGTTACTAAAGCCAAGTTCCTATCTGCCTCTTGTACTGAAGACAAGTGTTGGCATGCCCCTTTCAAAAGTCCCTAAAAAGATTTAAGACGAGAATGGAGACATATCATTCAGTGAATTGAATAACTGTGCTTCAGTGAAAATCAAAATTGTTTGAATCAAACATTGTTAATATTGAACTGTTCAAAGTCGTATGCTTCTTAACTAACTTTTAATTAGTTGTTTTCATTAATTGTAAGCAATGCCTGCTTCTAGCCAGCACTAGTTTTCTTCACAGACTCTTACTGTGATCCTTAAATCAGTGAAACCTTAAGTTTGCTAAAACGAACCTGACAAGCTTCAATAAACAGAGCCAAAGGCAACCAAAGATTGGACAACTGGGATCTGAAGTCTGTGGCCCGTCAAGGATATTGAAGTAACCAGAAGACAGAGAGGGGATTAATGCCTGAAAAACTGGGGACTTATTATCCGAGAAAAAGATGATAAAAGGACTAAAAAAATGTGGACGAAATTAGCATGAAGAGCATGAAACCAAGAGAGGATAGAATACTAATTAATGAAGAGAATTATGTAACTTGGAACCAATGAGCATTAATTCCTTTCGTTGCTAAAAATGTATAAATCAGTGAGGAAGTTTTGTCTCTGTGCCAGCACAGAAGCTAAAACTGTCAGCTGCACACACCTCTCGGCCAAGAATAGAGTAATGCCTTACTCCCTAACAATAAAAAAGGTGAGTGTTGAGGGAGTCGTATTTTTCCCAGTGTTTTCAGAGGATTTTTGGTAACAGAACCAGCTTGAAAATTGTGGTTTCTTACCACACAGACATTTAACATGATTAAGTACATGTACGACGAGCCTGAGGTAGACCTTATTGTAGAGATTTATCTTTTAAACCATATTAAATTACTGAAGTAAAATTCCCCACTCAGTGAGCCTGGTGATCTGGTTTGTAATCTGAAACTCTTCTCGGGGTTATTTTCTTCACTTGCGGTTTAACCACCTTTGGTTCTGCAAGTGACAGTCACAATGCCTAGACTTCACAATCAGTGGCTCATAAAGTTGGAGGAAGTTCCTTCTTCCCTGGGCCTGAACTATTCAGCCTTTGATCTGGCCTTGGAGCTGTGGAGTTCAGCGCACAGATTATTACGTGGAGACCCACAGGTGAGACCTCGCTTGCAGGGAGGAAGGGAAGCTGCAGGTGTTGTGAAACCCCTCCTGGTGAACAACCCAGCTCATTCCCTCGCTCCGGCGGCTGCTGCCAATAGCACACAGAAGCATTCAGTTGTTGCTGAAGTATTCTGCCACTGCACTCCCTTGTGGTAAACTTCCTGGGGCAAACTTGCTTTTCCTCTATTGCTTCTTCAGTGAAAATCCAGAATTCCTCTTAGGAGGTTCTTTTGATTTTACAGTGGAGCTGTGGTTCTGCAGACTGCGCAAGAAACCTCTGCTCTCGCGAAAGCACGGGGAAGAATTAATGGTTCTTGTGAAGCATTAATTATTTACAGCATCAAGTAAAACCTCATTTACGTCAGAGTGATGAGAAGGGTATTGTCTGATTTACGGTTATGTAAAATATGTAAAAACAGAAACAAGGAATGAAGCACCAAGCTGGCAGCACAGAATGGAAAATTTCACTTTTTCCTAATACAATTTCAAGTATTCTGATAAGCTTTTGAGCGTGAAAATACACTTCAACAACTAGAGAGAAATCTCATTTTACTGTGAAAATGAGATGTTTTGGGAGCAAAATCTCTTATTTTATTATATTCTTCGTTTTCGCTGATTTAAATAATTGCTGTGGAATTTCCTCCTTAGTGACCCTGCCCTGTAACAAGTGAATGTAAGGCACCCTGAGTGCAGACCCTACTCCCAACAGCGAGTCTGCTGCAGTGAGAGCAATGGCAAAATAAGGTTTTATGTTTTCACTGTAAGTGCTGAGGAGCCAAGGTGTCCCTCAGTGTGCCTCCAAGCATGCTGAATTACTGCACGAATTTTTAACTGGCATTAAACTCCTAACCTAATGAGGGCTGCAATATTTGTTCCAATATATGCATGTACATACATCCACACGCTCATATATATAGCACCACAGTATATAAACAATCCTGTGCATAAAAGTCTAAATAAAGTAAAATAAATAACCAATAGACCTCTAAGCAATATTATCAAAATATTACTAGAGGTTGTCTTTGAAAAAACCACTCTCCTGAACTGTTTTAATGCAGAAAAAAAGAAAACCATCTCATTCTAAATGAAAAACACTGTGGCATTAGGAAGACAACTCTACATTAATGTAACCCATTCCATACAAATCCACATATTGCAGTTTATTTCCTGCTGTCAGGATGCAGTGCCTGTGCAGGGGAATGAGGGTGCAGTCGTGCTTCATGTGCTAAGGAAGTGATCTGGAATTCTGACCATTAACAGGTAGATGTCCAAGGCAGATGCTCATTTCCCAAAAACTTTTCAAATGAGACTGCTGTGGTTTACTCTTTGTTTTCAAATTTATGTTGAATTTGAACTTGTGACAAGAATTGAAATATCAGTACACGCTGGTTATCTAATTCCAGGATCCAAAATTTTATTTAAATAAATTTTTCTTTTTACAAAAATATAGTTACACATATTACCTTATTTTCTGTAATCAATTCAATGCACAATTCACTGAGAAGTTATACAATCTTCCAAAAAATACCTGTTTAAGTTTCAAGTTATTCGCATGATAATTTGTAGGTAATTTTTATTGAAAAAAATATTTAACATAACTTATGGTACATTAAGGCTGAAACACATTTATATTAAGCTCGAGATCAATTTTCATAACATTAAGTTGTTCCTGTGAGCTACTTTAAATACTTGCAATGAATATTGACAACTTTTCCTTCAGTTCTAATTTCCCTACAAAACTGACCAGTGTTTTTAATGGAGTTGAGCACCGTGTTCTGAATATTTTTCAAAAATGCCTGTATTTTTATTTCTGGTGAAACTTCTTACACCTTTATGCTTTAGTCCCTGAGGCAGGCTGTAATGCCTTATCAATTGTTCGTAATAATATCTATTTAATGTTGCCAAACTAAGGTGAGATTTTTATATATGAAATATTACTCAAGAACACGTTTTAGAAATTACTAATATTCTTTTCATATGCCTTGTCATATAAAGACCTAAGATTTATCTCAACTCTTTCCTAATACAGAGTATTAATAACTAAATGTGTATGGAATTGATCTTTTGACCCAGTTTTTTGTTTTGTTTTGTTGAAGTCAGCCTTGTTTTCAAGAAATACATAACAAGTGACACATCAAAAATGTATTTTTTTCAGTTTTCAGATGTCTTGATAAGTACCTGGAAAAAAACAAAATCCATTATTTTCTAAAATCTGCAGGATTCTGCCTACGACATTAGTTTTTTCCCTTCTTCCAGCTACGGCTAAGTTTTAAGGCTGCAGTAATTATCTTCAGTGACTTCTGCTAAGAATTTCTATTTAGGACTTTCTGACATTTAAACACTTGGGAAAAACTTGGAAGAATTAAAAATCAGAGGCTCATCTGAAAATGTTGACATAATGTAATTAATGTCGAAGATGGTGACTGAAAAGAGCTTTGTTTGTCAAAACCTGTAGGGAGAATGGTAAGGGGGCACAGTATTCCCCAATGAGTTGCAGCTGGGGCCAATTAAGAACAGGTGGCATATACACCTGTAAGCAATTAGGTACAATGGCCATAAAAGGGTGGAGTCAGCCAAGGAGTAAGAGTAAGAGTCAGAAGCCTGCAAGGAGCAGAAAGAAGACTACTACAAGGAGAAGGCTGCCCGGGAGAAGGCTGCAGCGAGGACCAGGAGAGTCCCAGAGAAGGCTGCTGCGAGGACCAGGAGTGAAGAGAAGAATACCAGGACCCCAAGAGAGGGTGAGGACCAGGAGAGTCCCTGGAGAAGATAGTGAGTTCCCCCAGAAGGGATGAATAATCCCAGAAGAAGACTGACCCCAGGAGGGTAGACCCCAGGAGAGGGTTGGAGAAGCTTTGGACATGCCAGGGCTCTGTGGCAGTCTGGTAGCAATATCCTTCATTGGATCGCTGCTGGATTAGCTGCAGATGCTTCTGGCTGGGTGCATTGGGAAAAGCCCCTGGAGGGGATGGACTCTGTTGTTGTGATGTATTGCTGTAATATAGAAGTATTGTTGTATTGTGTATACTGTTATAATGTATTACTGTAACGTATAAGTATTGTTGTAAACGTGTTTAATACAACAAAAACCCAAGTCCTAGCAAGTCCAGTTACAGCACTGCAAAACTGGACAATCATCCTGCATGAGCATTTCCAGCACTTTCAATGAAGTGTGTTTAATTTCTCTCCTGAAAGTAATTAGCATAATTCTTCACTTGTGTTTTCCCACACAAAATTCTATCCAAAATGAAATATGAATGATTACCAATAGTATACAGTTGGAAGAAGCAAAATTCATTCAATAATGAAAAATAAAAATGCTTGTACTGCCATGCTCACCTCACTCAGTATTGCCCAGACCGGAGAGTCAGAGCTGACTGATAAACGAATGGCCTCTATTCTTCCTATTGCCTGACTGATGCTGCCTTCTGCTGTGCCATTTTCAAAAGCCCCTGAAAAAAACCCACAAGACCCATATGAATGAAAGCACTTCCAAGCAAACTCAGTGAAAAAGCTCTTAATTACAAACTATAAATTAAATCCAGGAATACGTTAGGGAAAAAAATGCTTTGGAAAAGACTTGTGGGTTGAAATAAGGACAAGGAGAGATCAATCAGCCACAAATTACTGTCGTGGGCAAGCCAGACTTGACTTGGGGAAAAAAATTACTCATGTCAAAGTAGCGTAATGAGAAATAAAATCAAATCTTAAGAACACCTTCCCCCAACCCTCCCTTCTTCTTGGGCTAAACTTTACTCTTGATTTTCTCTGCCTCCTTCTGCCCAGGTGTGCAGGGGGACAGGGGATGGGGGTCATGGTCAGTTCATCACATGTTGTCTCTGTTGCTCCTTCCTCCTTAGGGGAACGGCATCCTCCCCCTCCTTCTTCACTGACCTGGGTGTGTGCAGGGCTTTTTCTCTCATGTATTCTCCCTCCTCTCTCCAGCTGCAGTTGTTGTTGCACACAGCTTTTCTGCCCCCTTTATAAAATGTGTTATCCCACAATGGGTAACACATCCCCTCACTGATGGATTCAGATTCAGCCTTGGGCAGTTGTAGGTCTGTCCTGGAGCTGGTGCCACTGGCTCCACTGGACAAAAGGGAAGCTTCTGGCAGCCTTTCACTGAAGCCATGCCTGTGGTTTCCCCCCAGCCCAGCTACCAAAACCTTGCCATGCAGAACCTTTACAAGGACCGTAATTAGTTCTCCTTCTAATTAGATGTCTTGGCTTTTGCCACTGGTGATATTTAAATCAAAATAGGAGAGTCATTGATCAGACGCCATGCACTACAACATGCAGTAATGCAAAGGGTTTCTTTTCCTTACTAGTTCACCTTGGAATGTTGAATTTATCAAAGAGTTAATGAAATCCTTAAGAGCAGAAACATTTTATATGTAGGAACAAAATTACTGGGTTTGAAGTAACAATAAATAATTTACCTATTTTTAAATATCCATCTTTGGTTGCTGGGTAGTTAAATTTACTTCCATTGTGAATCAATTCTTTTCTTAGCGTTTCCTGTAAAAAATAAAACAATAACATTTCAAGAAGCATTTTCTAGGTTATGACATTTTATGCTGAATATCATTCTGAAAATGAAGTATGGTTCTAAACGAGAGACTTACATCAGCTGGCAACACTTCCACAGTAGTGTTAAACAGTTTATCACCAGGGTGCTCCATGTTTCCACTTCTGAACAAGTACCTGATGATAAAGGTGTATTATTTCCAGGTATTTTATACTTTAGAAGAGTTCTGGGGGAGTAATTCTTGCCAGTTTTGAAGGAAAGTTTCAGATACCTTTTCTTTATATATTTTGGGCTATAGAGAACAGAAATAGCCCTTGAAACTATAAACCAAACCATAATGTAGGATTTTTATTTTAAACAGAACAAATATTTAAACCATCTTTCTCTGGGACCACAAAGGCAAGTGTTCCCCATTTTTAGTGCTCAAGTTCCAAATAAATTAACTGTCCATGTTTAAATGGCTAAGGAAGATCTGCCCTCTGATCTGTTCCTGTAATTGTAAGACTGAAGTGGAATGGGCTTCTGGAAGGTGAGTGGCAGCAAAAATTTCTGTTTCTACTAGGCCATATACTACATGCCAGGAGAATTCCCCTTTTTTTATCAATACTGGTCAACTCAGGTGCTTCTAAAGAATTTCCTTTATAGCCAGTAAGCAAGAGCATTGACCAAACGACAATCCAAGCAAAACCATCTAAGAATAAAAATCCCTGTTTAGTTTTAAATTTCTGTCATTAAGAGTTTTTAGGGTTTTAGATTCAAAAAGAACACCAGTGTTTACTGTAACAACTGTCATTCACTGCAGCTCACTAGGTGGAGGTACAGACCTGACATCATGCAAACAGACTTTCTCTTGGCAACTGCACAAATAAAGCTTTCCCTGACACCATTGATGAAATTCATCAGCTAAAAACAAATTCCTTTGAGAATTAGCATGTAAAATATTTACCTGAAGAAATAAAAGGAAAAAAACTCAGAAGCTCTTTAACTACCAATGAAGACATGTATTTCAGGAGGAGATCTGCTCAAGAAGAGCAGATAAATAGTAAATCATGCTGTTTTTTTTAGTAACAAGGTTTATGCAAACAGTTGAGCGCCGATAACTTCAAAGAGAATCAAGCATTTCCAAACTGGATATATGTAGGCTTCCATGTTCCATATCATGTAATACTTACTTTTCAACTCCTAGTGGATTTAAAAATGTGAACCTGATGTAGTCACCTGCCACTGGAGCTAAGGCCCAAAAGCAGTCTTGTCCTTTGTAAACTTTTTCCAAGGTATATTGCTTGTATATTTTTAGGCTTGTGTCCACTTTTGCAGGTGGATTATTATGTGCTTTATGTAGCAAAATTTTTCCAAAATCTTTATCCTGTTGGTATAAAAAAGTGCATTGATATCTGTAATTAGTACAGGAAACTATTCCAGAAAATAATCACCTCAGTGTCAAAAAATACACCATCTATTTTAATACATATAGAATATTAATTTCACTGTAATCACTGGGACTCGATGTTACAATTTGTAGACAGAGCTGTACTGATTGTTTCTTAGCTGCCAAGATTTAAAAATAAAAATCTTCACAGGAGGCCATTTCATAGTTGTCTAGGATGCCTTGTGCCAGAACATGGGATTGCTGGGCTCTGCTAAAGGCTGCGTGAATCTCTGCTCTGATCCAACTGAGAAATCTTGTCACTCTAGATGGCACCATCAGGAGATTCCTGAAGTCTGGTTCATGACTGCTCATGTGCTTATCAGATGTGTGGTTTGCCCTCCAAACTCTCCCTAAAAATCTGTGGCCATCAAGTTAGGCACACCTTTGTCCTACCTTCTTAATTGTCCCTCTTACTGGGGATGTGAACTGCTCAGGCAAAGCAAATTGTCATGGCTTTGTCAGCATGGAGCAGAGCATCTGAAACCTTGTGCTGTGAAGAGGGCTCCTACAGGCCATGAAAGGCTGTTGAGATGAGAGATTCAAAGGTGTTTGTGCAGGAGCAGTGCTCCACCTGCAGCTTAGATGCCAGATCAAAATTCTCTACCAAACCTGCAGGACATAATTGCATATTGAAACGCCATATAATGCCAAAGATGTGGTCCTTGAAATTAATTTGAGAAATAAGTCAGAACACAAGCATATAATGTAAAAATATGGCATTAATTTCTTGTTCTTACTTTCAAATTCTGTATCTTCCCAGCCAATGATGAGAAAGTTCCCATATGCTGAAAGAGAGATGGCTTCGCACGGATACGTAACTTTGACTTTTCCTTTTCACAGTGCGTCTAGAAAGAAAGCAAAAGGGAGTGAAGGATTATTTAACCAAGGAGAGACAAGCTATGTTCCATAAGGCAATTTCATTATGTAGTTAAGAGTGTGGGTTCAGATTTTGTATCCATATTTAAATGAGCAATCCTTAAATTAACAGTCACCTTCTGTCAGATACACTGTTTCTAGACCAAAACTCCTAATTCCACTCATGCTGTTATTTAGATTTGAAGGCTCAATCACCAGTAACTCATGGATTTCTGAACAGTAATGTGATTAATCACTTTCAGGGTGACAAAAATTGACTCAAATCTGAAACTGACTGATTTCTTAGCTGTTTCTGGCAAACTTTATTTCAACTTTTAGTCTTGCCAAATCATTCTAATGAAACTATTTTGACCAAAACTGACCTTCTTAAGAAGGATTCTGGTTATATTTCAATATTCATAATTTTGCCTCTTTCTGTTGTGTTTGGCAGGCTCTAATGTATTCTAAGTTATGGATCTTTTATCACATAGTTAGAGAAAGCCCTTAAATACTGTTTCAACCATGATTTCCTGTTTTACTACACCTGGGACATGACATATATCAAGGAATTAAATAACTATAATTGGTACTAATCTTGTAGTTTCTTGATATTTGAATGATAGCAAACTACTTCTTTAAATATAATTTTTTTTCTTTGTATATATAGAGCATTGCTGTCTGATACAACGACACAAACATGCCACAGTTATTAATATGACAGTGAAGCATAAGGCAAGGAACAAAGCAAAGAGCTAAAATGAGACTCCCTGAGTTGTACTCTTGGTGCTGCCACAGAATTATTATATGAGTTTGGAAGATCATTTAACTTTTCTGTCTTCCAGGTCTCAGACCTTAAAATTTGAGAGGATAATGTGCTTACCTCTTCCATCAAGTGCTTTCAGTTCTATAAAAGAAAAATGTTACATTAAATACACCAATGCCTTCTAAAGCCAGAAGCGATTAAGTCTTCACTCAGCTGGCTTAAAACCATCAAAACTTATGAGGGATTTATGGTTTCCACAGGAGTACTAATTAAAAGTTCAAAATGCCCTGGAAAGCTATTAAAAAAACTAAGTTGGTTTTTTTTGTCCACAGCAGATGTTCAGCAAAACAATGTAAAACCACAATACATTGTGTGCAAATTGATTTACTGGCAAGTCTTTCTCTAAAAGGCACTGGACTTGAGTAAAGAAGAAATATTTTTAAGAAAAATAATTTGTGACCCTTTACTGACAGGATTTGCAATTCCTCCCCTGCAATAATGCAGGCTCTAGAATGTCTTGTTTTATGCCATGGCAGCACTACCAAAAGAGCTGCTCCTGGCAGCAGCTGAGAATAATCAGTGGCATGAGGCTGCTGTGGTCATTTCTGCAGAAGCTGAGATAAGGCTGTTGTTGAGGCAGGGCTGCCACCCTTGCACCTGCAGTTCCCACTGCGTGTGACAGGCACAGGCCACTGCACAAAACCACAGAATGGCTGGGTTCAAGCAGCCTGTAAAGATCATCTTGTTCTGAGTCCCTTTCCACTAAGCCAGGTTGCTCAGAGCCCCATGCAGCCTGGTCAGAAACACTGGATGTGGCATCTACACCTTTCCTGGGCAACCTGTGCCAGTCACTTACCACTCTAACCATAAAAATGTTATCCTTCTATCTAATCTAACCATACCCTCTTTCAGTTTAGGACTCTTGCCCCTTGTCACAACACATAAAAAGGCTTTCTCCCTCTTTCCTACAAGCTCCCTTTAGATACTGGAAGGTGCTCTATGGTCTCCCCTGAAGCCTTCTCTTCTTCAAGCTGACTCTTTCAGCCTGTCTCCAGCCCTCTGGTCCTCTCTGTGGCCTCTCTACCTGCTCTAAGAGGTCCATAGCTTTTTTGTTTTACTGGGGACCCCAGCAGTGAACGATGGTCCACAGGAGGCAAGCGTGACAAAGTTTCTGAACCATGCAGAGATCTGATGGCTCTGACCATCACAAACTGTCTTTTCTTGGTGAGCAGATGTAGCTGAACCTTGATATGTTAATAGTCAGTCCAGGCTGAAAATTTGGACAAGGTTGAGAAGTGGGCCCATGGGAATACCACAGGGTTTAACAAGACCACGTGCTGGTGCAGCACCTGGGTTGGAGCAACCTCCAGTATCAGTCCAGGCTGGGGATGAGCAGATTGAGGGCAGCCCTGCCCAGAAGGACTTGGGGGTGCTGGTGGAGGAGAGGCTGGACATGCCCTGGCCATGGCACTCACAGCCCAGAGAGCCAGACGTGTCCTGGGCTCATGCAGAGCACAGGGGAGGGAGGGATTCTGCCCCTCTGCTCTGCTGAGAGCCCACCTGCAGTGCTGCATGCAGCTCTGGGCTCCCAGCACAGGGAGGACATGGACCTGTCTTGTTGAATCCAGAGGAGTCCACCAGGGTGATCAGATGGCTGGAGTGCCCCTCCTGTGAGGAAAGGCTGGGAGAATTGAGATTGTTCAGCTTGGAGAAAAGAAGGCTTTGGAATTGCAGCCTTTCAGTACCTGAAGGGATCCTGCAGGGAACACACAGACAGGCTTTTTATAAGAGCCTGGAGTGACAGGACAGGAAGGAATGGACTCCAGCTACAAGAGAGCAGGTTTGGATTAGCTGTTAGGAGGAAGTTCTTTCCTGTGAGGATGGTGAGGCACAGAAACAGGCTGTCCAGGGAAGCTGTGGATGCCCCACCCCTGGAGATGTTCAAGGCCAGGCTGGATGGGGCTCTGAGCAACCTGGTCCAGTGGAAGGTGTCCCTGCCCATGGCAGGGGGTTGGAACAACATGATCTTTAAGGTCTTTTCCAACCCAAACAATGCTATGGTTCTATGCAAACACATGCCAAACATCCTTCACCACAGGATGTCACACAGAGACCTCAAACAAGTGCTCTGCTGACTCTCCTGCGTAGCACAGCGTGGGATCACTTTGTGACACTCTTGGTTGGTTGCAAAGGAGAAGGTGTGAGGAGCTGCCAGCCTACCCTCTCTGGTGCCTACAGGCAAGTTCACTGCTTTAACCTGTCAAACAGAGAAGGCACCACAGCTGGGACCCCCAGCCTCCTCCCAGTCTCCATTTCCTGCATTCTCACGACCAGTCCCAGCAGGTCATGCCACTGGTCATTCCCACCCAAGGGCCATGGGACACTGATTTGTCTCACTGGGTTTTCTCTACCCACAGCAATTGAAACTGCAAATGCAGAGGTGAAACTCAGTAGAAGCTTGGGGACACCACTCTGCTTTGGCTCGATCAGAGCAGACTTCCACAAGCTGCCTGCCTGCCTTTTGGGAACACAGCTTCATTTTAGGTAGAAATCAGGTCTTAGAAGATGGAACAGCCACAAATAAAGTATTTCATCTATTGGATGGAAGTTGGCACATGTTAGATCTGGAATAAGTGATGTCAGCATAATAGCATCTGGTTTTTTATCTGTTTTCACAGGCAGGCAAGAACTGAAATTCGTTTCTTGAGGCACACTCTAACTCCTACGAGCTGGCCTAACCCACAGAGCAGGATTTAAAAGCTTGCTGCTATCTGTATGAAGTGGGTCTGGACACTCTGCAGTGCATAACTAAATCTAAAACCAGGGACCTTCTGCTATCCCCAGAAGTCACCTATGCTACAGGATAAAACTTGAAGCTTGCTTGTTCTGTTCCCCTTAATCTCCTGCTCTGCACAAGTCCTGTCTGTCTCTTCCTGCTCCTTTATCAACACAACAGTAACACGTGCAAATCCTGGAGCAGGAACTGGCTGCACCAGTTAAAACTCCTGAATCCCAAAACCCAAGAAGAAGCAGAAACTCTGGGCAGTCCAAAGTAAGTTCAGTTTGAGAGACTTATATTCCACTTTTTGAAAATGAATTTTGCCACTGACAGTGTTTGAATGTTATTCATCTTCATAGGCTCACAGTTATACTTACAGCATCCTTTTCTGGATTGCACACTTTAACCCAGAGCAGGTGGTCTATGAGCCAGTCTATAGGCTTATCCTTATAAAACATGAGAAAAAATTCCACTATGAGTGGTAAGTCTTCTGATTTAAACAATTTTCCTGAAAGCAAGACAAGAAGTTATCTTTTTATTGCTATGCAAGAATCACCAGCTTTATGTTTAAATGTAATTTATTTAAATAAACATTTAAGCATCACACCAGCCTTGCACACATGAATGTAATTATGATATTTAATGAAAAACTTCACATAGAACCTGGCTTTGAAGAGTTCTGATCATCAGCCCTTTGATATGGGATGCATATTCTCCTCCACAAAGAAAAGGAAGTTTTTGGGGTTTTTTATAGATCATTCAAATTCCCTTCTTGAAAAGAGAACTACACATTACAGGGGCACATAGTTCCCTGAGGTGGAACAACTGCCTCCTTATGGGAACTCAATTATAGATTCTGTGCTGAAGAGACTCTGTGTTAACAAGACAGTTTTAAACAGAACAAAAAGTAAACTACTTTCAGAGGGCTGTTTCCTGAAGAACCAAGGAAGTTTTGATATGCAGGCTCTTCCATGCTTTGAGATGTGATTCTGACTGAGACCTTTTTGATCTACACAGCTCCAAATGCAGTTGATCCCGCTGAGGTCTTAATACTTACCAATAAATCCAAGCTGAGAGAACTCAAGAACCATCCAATCCTGGGACTGTTGAGCAGCAAAGCTTTTTATACTTTCAATAAAATCAGGTTTGGCTATAATATCATCTTCCAGCTGGGAAGGGGGGGGAAAAGCAACAGAAAAAGAGAAGGCAAGCAATGATTGTATTGTTTGCAGAGGGGGTGGTGGCATTGCCACAAGCAAGTGAAAACTGTGTTGTGTTTAACTGCTGCACCACATGTACTGAAGCTGTGCCAAACTACAGTGGATTGGCATTTAGTTTCTACATATATCTCTGGTTTAGTGTCAGTCATTAAGTAATGATCTGCAGGAGTGACCATAACACCATGGGTGCTTCTCCCTTGTTTGATGAAGGGGGACTCCCTGCCTTAAAGAGATCCCACTTAGAAGAAAACATTAAGCAAACAGACAAGAGGTTAAGGAAGACAACAATAAGCAGTTTGTTCTCAGGTTGTATAAGCACTGAGAAGCGAGAGGAGCAAACTGTCTGAGAGGAAAGGTGTCTGAAAGCTCCAGCAGCCTGTGCAGACGTTGTCATTCAAGCAAGGAGACTGAGAAGGAGCGTGGATGGTCACTGAGATGCCTGCAGAAAGCAGGCTGCCCCAGGGGACGCTGGAAATGAAGGGCTGTGCTCTGTGAGTCCCCCGAAGGACAGGGAGACACAGAGCTTTCAGATGTTGGAAAGGCCAGCACAGAGGGCAGCAGGAGAGCCAGCTGAAGGGTATTGGAAGAGGAGACTGACATCCATCAAGGAAATGGGAAAGACATTGGCTTCATTTCTGCACAAGAACTGGGCATCTGG
>NW_005054453.1:571076-589674 GCF_000277835.1 Geospiza fortis
AGGAGGCTGGAGGCAATGACACAAAGGAAATAGATGTATTCCAGAAATAATTAAGGAGCAAGTAATTCATGGTTTGAATTCAGTATGAGTGTGAAAACACAGGAAGGGAAGGCAAAGTCTTCAGGAAAATATTGCTGGGGTGTAGTATAATCATATAGTAATTTATTCTAGCTGCTGTACTTCACTGGCCCTGCTGCATGTGCAGGAACTGGCTTCAGGAAGCTAAACAGCTAGAAAATTAATGCTTTGAGGAAAAAAGCCCCAGCCAAACAAAACACAATTTCCTGCTGGTTTTGGGTCTTCAACTGATGCAGCAGGGTCATCATCAAGAGCTTGAGAGATCAGGCCCAGAGGTTTTAGCTGAATTTCTGCATTGCTCCAAGTGTAGGGCTGGCTGACAAGAAATGTGTTGGCAGCAGTGAACTGGAATAAGTAGAATGAAGTTAGAAAATTGAGATTAAGAGATCTGTTTTGACCCTGTCAGCTTTTGCTGACGGTAAGATAAAAAATGTATAGATAGAGACAAACTGATCAAGATGAATGCTTCTTAACAGATTCTGAGATCTGAGGATTAAGCTGAGGTGACAGTTAGGCAGAAGAGAACAACAACAACAACAACAAACCCCAAGCATCAATTCACAAGAAATAAAATTAAATGAGCTTAAAGCATTAGCCAGGAGCAAGATGTAAAGGGAGAAGAGCAAAGAATCAAAGAAGGTTTTAGAGAATCCTTAAAGAGAAATTGAGGGGCACCAAAAAAGGATAAAAAACAGACTGGAGTATCTGAAAAACCTAGGGAGGCCACCATATGGAGAAACACCTTAGAAAAGTATGCAAACCCAGGGAAGATTAAAAGCACAGAGGCTGTGATGTAAAGTGACTGTGACTGTGGTTATGAACAGAAAGTAATTTTGAAGTCTGGGATGGTCTTTGCTGAAGCTGACAGTGATTATTAGAGGATGTAGTTTGATATCCCATGTAGCACAAGGCATTAAAGTTATTTATTTAACCCTGTAATTTGTGTTCAACTAAAGCACACCTTGGAGAACCTCTCTCATTGCTTAGAGATTCCAGTATTCATTTTTTTCAGTATGTTATACAACATTTTATTATCCTGCATGTTTAATACTTTGCACCCAAATACAAATTTGGGTTTTTTTCTGCCTTCAGCTTACAGCCACTTGTTTTCTCATATGCTCTTATCTAACAAAGGAGGTTGTGCAGCTGCACACAGCTGGATCAGGAAATTGAAGATATGAACTGCCTAATCCACCTGCCCCATTGCCATGGGAAGGCCAGCAAAATGCATAATCACAGCTAACTTCCCTTCACTCATCAGCACCTTTGAATGAAAAAATATACATCCACTGCAGCAAGACTATAAAAATTTCCTACATGATAGGTACCAAATGGGTTTCCTTTCACTTTTCTCATGGAGGTTGTCTGTCTAAGAGAAGTAAAAATGAAGTAGTAACAAAGAAGTGGAAGAATACCATCCAGGCTTTGTCCTTAATAACACAGTTGTTATATAATGTCTCAGATAAGAAAACACATGTTCTCAATTCCTTTGGAAATACAAATATACATAAGTAAGTCACTGTGGTGCAAATATGAATCCTTGGAGAACTTGGTAACAGGAAGGGACATCAAGCGTCTGGCAGCATCTTAATGTTTCACTTCACTGGGTTTCCTACACCTCGATGCTCTAGTGCACTCAGTAAACTTGGATAATGTTCTTAAAAATACACAAAAGCCACAGGAAAATACTTCATTTTCCATGAAACCATAATTGTTCAAAACACAACATTTTTGTTTGCCCACCTGCATCCTGAGCACCTGTGCCACATTTGAGAACAGGGCATGGGGACTCTGAAGTAGCCCAGCTCAAATGTGATTTTGTTGAATCCTGAGAAAAACTGTAGGAGATGCCAGGTCCTGCAGTCTTCTGCTTCCAGGAAACCTGTGATGTCCTTATGGAATACCAGCTCTGAGACAAAATGCTCTTCTGAGCTTTTTTAAAAACTGATGAAATTATTAGACAGGTAAAATTTTATAGACCTCTTCCATGATTAAGCAGCTCTTATAAATTTTGGAATCTGTGGTGGTGATTAAGATCTTTATGGAGTGCAAATTAGCACAAATCTTGAATGATGGTTAAAGCTAAGCTTAAATGCATGGGGATCTTCCTAAAGGCTAACACAAGATTTTCTGCAGAATTAAGGACCTGTGCCAGCTTGTAGTTGACCTTATCTCAAGTATCACTCTACTGGAGTGTGTCCCTGTCTGAAATACTTCACTTCATTGTCATCTGGGCTATAACCTGAACCTGTCACTACTCTTTTTCCTGGCAGCAGTAAGTAAAAAGATACTAAAGTCTGACTTTCTTAACCTAATCAAATGAGGGTCTCATGCTTCAGTTACCTTGCTCTTCAACCCCACAAATGACAGGAAGGTAGAGATGGTTTTAATCAAACAGTACCTGGCTGCAAGATGTAGATAAATACAGAAATATGTGGATGCTTGTCAGGAGCATAGGCAATGAGATAAGATTGCTGGTTTTATTGAGGCCTTTGAAATGAAAATTGCCAAAACTAATCATCAGTACAGAGGCATTGCTGCTACTTAATGATAATATGGACATACCTGTAAATAAAATGTTCCCTTAGGTTGAGCATACAGCATTAAAAAGCTATAATCCAAATTCTGTTTAGTTCTCCACCTAAACATAAGCAAATTCTGGTAAGCTTTTTGAGGGTGTTGCAAGAGTTATTTCTATAATAAGAGAACGTCTAATGCTCTGCATTTTTTATGTCTACAGTAAAATTTTAAGGTTGTATATTCCAACCCATTGTTAAGTGCAAAAGCATTCACCTACGATCAATGTAAACATTTGCAAATAATTTTATTTTCCTGTAAAAGTTAACATTAAATAAACAAAAAAATTGATCTCTGTCAATGGAGCTGGAAAAAAATGTCTAACAAGTTATTAATATCAAATGACTTATAATATTCTACTAATCATTTTATGAAGAGTAGAAATAAAGACACGTGGATTATTTATAGATGAAAAAGTAAATGGTTTTACATATGAACAGCACAAGAGAAGGTTGATAACCATAATTTTCAGATTTAAATATAAACACATATTTTGTACAGTCTCTCATTTTACCAGAGGACAACAGTGATGTTGGATAACCCACACTGAAAGACTACAGAGTAATTTATTGGTAATTAATGAACATAAAAGTATACCTGATCCAAATCTGATCATATCTAAAACTAAATTATAAGTATGTAAACTTGCTTATGGTCTATGGTATGAACACATAAGATTTATCTATAAAGCCAAAATACATACAGACATATTTGTAAATATACTAGCTGATTTCCTCCAGCCTAAACTCTTAGGACTGCAACTCTCTTGCTGCATTGTTGCAGTGGCTTCTGATAAATTAGTTATTGCTGATGAAGAAAATAAATTTCCTCCAATAAATATATATATTTTTAAGGCTATAATCTCTGTCTGACTGAATTTGGGGCATGGGAGTGAATGAAATCACCATTAAGGGTGTAGTAACAGTAGACAAGAGCCCAATGACCACCGTAAGTTAGGCCATTAATTAAAGCCCAGTAGCTGTCAGTGGTTAGCTAGAGGGCCACATGGGCTGTGTGTTCACAGAGACTCTCCCTCATCAGTTACATCAAAGATTTTTCTATTTTTTCCTCTATGACAGATCATACAGCCTATTACTTGTTGCCATTATCCATCTGGTTGAAAACCTCTTGGATGCCTAGAGTCAAGACCCAAAGGAGCTGCCTTGGCTCTCACCCTGAAGCTGATGTGCAGCGTAGCATTTCCCAAGATCCCCTTGTAAATTTTTCTTACCAGTACAAATGAGGTCCTTTAGCTCTGACATTATCAGCTCAAACAATGCTGACTTTTTCTGAATTTTCCATTTGACACTCTTAGCAGAAGTTCTTAGGTTTTACTCAGCAATCTCACCTTACGCGGTCCTCAGAATCTCCAAGCGTTTTCTCCAGGCTGGAAAGATCTGGGTAATAGGAAGCAGGAGGAGAAACAACCTCTAGGACTCCAGACTGCACTTCTCTGGGGAAGCTGGGAAGAGAATCCTAGTGAGACCCTGTTCCTCAAAAAGACTTGTGAGGGCAGCCACAGACAGCCGCTCCCCCAGGTTAGGTCTGCTCCTCCAGAAGTGGAAGTCACCACTCTGGCGAAGAAACTGGCAGCAAATTTGGAACCAAGAAGGGCTGGGTCTTGAACAACCATCAGAACAGACAGGCCAGGAACTCATGCAAGTCTCAGAAAACACTGGAGAGAAGTGTCTCTCAGAAATGCTGCCCCTCCTGCAGCTGCAGATGCTCACTAACAATGCAGAGACAGCTGCCAAAGTGCAGCAGTAATTCACACAATTCAAACCCACTGCCCAGAGCAGCACACAACTGTTTCCCCTTGCATGAGAGCTCCCCGTTTCCTTACCATTGCTCCAACTCTACTTTCTAAGCAAAATTATACTGTCCCACAGCAGGAGTGGAGAACAGGGAGTCCGGATCTAGTCTCTGCTCCAAGAATTAAATTTTCCATTTAAAGAGACATTGAAAAAATGTGTAGCTTACTTTGGGAGCCAAACCTGGAAGTCAAATTTCCCCTTTCCTCCAAAAAACCACAAAGCAACTAATCAAAAAATCTAAACAAAAACCACCAACCCAACAAATAACCCAACAAAAACAAACAATCAGGCCTCAGGTGCATTAATTGCATCATTTTAAAACCCCAAGACAAAACAGGTAGAGCAGTGGTTTCAAAACTGAGTTTCCCATTTCCTATGATTAGTAAACAAAAGATAACACTAAAAATTAAACACATCAGAGTACCAGCATTATGGGGAAAAATATCAGTCTGACTGTGTAACCCTGACAAAGCAAACACTCTGTGTAATTTTTTCAAAAGCCATAAAGCAGTAATTAAAATGATCCGAGTGTTTAAGTTGCTGTGGGTATTGTACCTTGGCAGTGCCAAGGAGGAAGGTACAATACCTACAGCAACTTAAACACTCACGTTCAAATTGCCTCTTCCCCTTGTCCCTTTGTCCTCCCAGCTGAGCTAAGCCCTCTGAGGGCAGGAAATGATGAATATTACTTTGCTAACAGCCTCAGTATGAGGAGTCTTCTGGGGGAAACCCACACACAAAACACAGTCTGGGAAACCCTTGGGTGAAGGAGGATGCGCAGAAACCCTGAAATGAGGAAGAAAATGGATCCCTCAGGGATCTTGTTCCAGGAAGATACGAGCAAGCAGAACTGCAGGGGGAACCAAGCTTCCATTTGGCATCGCCAGGGTTAATCTGGCAGGGAAAAGACTACCCATCTCATGTTGCCCATCATGTAGCAGCATTTAGGATTATAAATGTAATCCCAACGCTGTCCCAAGTGTATTGCCTTCCTGAAAAATAGTTAAAAAATAAGGAATTCTGTGATTCCATGACAGATGCCAGATCACACTGCAGGGCTGTGTAGTCAGTGCATACTCATACATGCAACCTCAGGTGCCTCAATTGCATCATTAATTTCATGGAGAAAAGACTTAGGCTCGAGTAAATATTTATCAGAGATTTAAGCGGAGACCTTGACTGATTAGTTAAAGCACATGTATCAAATAAGAAATGAAAAAGAAATCGATATCCATACTTCTGTTCTCAATTTCACAGTGGGTTGTGGCATACGTACTGAGAGTGCACCTTTGCCTCAGTTGCATTTCAGTGTTGAAATGTTCCAGTTCTTTCCATAAAAGCTCCAAATACATTCACACTGCTGGCTGAGTGTAGGACTTACCTGGCTTTAACACTTTCTGCAACACTCTTAACATACTCTGCATCCACCTAAGAAAAGAAGGGAGGCTTTCATTAGAAGTCACTCATTTTTGTATTAAACAACACTTTGTAGGGAATATGTATATGCAAACATGTAATTTTTTTTTCCTTCCAAACAAATGTGGTATGTTACAGCAGCATTTCTAGTGAGGAACAGTATGGGCTTTTCAAGCCAATGAAACTTTCACTACAGTTCACTTTTGTTTCCAGCTATCTCCAGCTGCCATTTCTGGCACTGTTTTTCACTGCTTTTGCAGAAGACCAGGCTCTTTTCTGGCTAAAATTCTGTTCTGCCATGCCAGTAAAGCACAGCCATAAAACCACCAGTAAAAAAAACTGGTTTGGGTTAATAATCCAAAAATCACAAAAGAGGCCCAAGGCTGATGAGAAAAATCACCTAAGCAAAATATTCTAAAGCCAGCAATACTCAAATTTTTTATTTAATTCTTTCCTAATAAAACACACTTACAGCTCTATGTTTGGAAATTTTGAGGACATTCATTACTGCTGTTTCATAAAAGTAGCAATGCTAGTGTGCCAAACATATCTGTTAACTACATTTAGAGTGAAAAGTTTTATTTCTAAAGCAACACAATAACTGTCTTATGAGTTCAGATCTTTTCTTTAAATAAACAAATTGTTTAATATATAATTGTTACCAATTATACATTAAACTTGTGGTAAGTAAAAAAAAAAAAAGTGAAATACAGAACTGTGGTAAGAAAAACAATACCCAGAATTTAAAACTCACTCTCAGTCAATAAGTTACTGAAGCTTAATCCATGATGTAAACATTCACCTTGATCTTTTAAAGCTTTGTGGGAAGAGGGAAGGTGTGGATTCATGACCAGTGAATACACCTGCCCTCCTCTCACAATAAAATGTTCTTATCACCTCTCAGATCAGCATGGTTATCTGCTCCAGTTTACTGCATGGCTGAAAAAATGGCAGCTGTGAGAACATGACTTGGGGTTGGGAGAAAAGGGAGAGTAGGTCTGGCAATGGCAGTTTAATCCTGAATGGGCTGATATGGACCATAATGCAACCACAGCTCCTGTTTGTTTGAAGTGTCACATTAGGACTCTCCACAGTGGGAAACTACTCAAAAGTCAACCCTTAAAAACTCACAGAATCCTCTGAAGCCCTATAATAAAAAGTTTACCTCAATGGCAGCCAGGCAAATTCATCACTGCCAGGGTATTGCAAAATGCACAGTAAGTCCAGCTCCTGAAAACAATGCTGAAGAGGAACTACAGCCAATAAAACTGGTCCTCTGTACTCATCCTTGTGATCCAAACAGAAAACTGGAAGCCATGGCCAAATTTAAAGTGAACTATACTCTGTTTGGCACTTTTACACCTGCAAAAGTGATGACTAAATAATAAAAAAATAGCAAACTGTAACTGTTAATGAATACATGCATTAATTCATTGCTGTCTATGGAAGGACATAGAAATATGAAGAATAAATAAGAAGTCTGAATAATTGCACAATCATGCATGCATGCTAGAAGCTATTAGTAGCTAATCCTTTCTGCAGCTTTTTTTTTTCTGATGTAATCAAGGCATTTTTGAGTGAGAAAAAAAAAATCATTTATCCTTAATATCTTACCTTGAGCACTGTTTACTTTCCCAAACATGCTCAAGGCTCTGAACAGTTTTCTTTTGCATGGGAAATGCCAAAACACACGCAGAAAGCTCCAATATGTCAAGATGCTTTGCAAGATACATGTTATCAAACCAGCAGATAAATAATTTGAACATTTGTTAGACTAAGTTTACTTTCTTCAGGTTCTAGGGCACTTTTCTGGGGAGGACTTACATTTCATTCTGGAAGCAGAAAACCTTACTTTCAGAGATAAATAATGAGTTCATATGGCTTTGCTGGAAAATCTGATCCAAGGACAGTGTTGGTAAATGCAATGAGATTTTTACCCTCAGATCACCTGCATAACAGGTTTTTTTCACATATGAACACTGAGGCACTAACTGCTCACCATCTCCAGCCCTGAGGAAATCCCTCCCAAAGGCTAACAGTGTTTTTCACTATTACATTTAGACAGAAATCTCCATATTTTCCATCAGCATCCTGCACCTTTCCATGCACACTCACCTCTGCTACAAAGATGATTAATACACAGTCCTTCTTTTGCTCTTCAGAGAGTTGGTACAGCAGGGAATGCAATGTATCAATCAGGTAACTCTGTTTGTCCCTTTTCACTGTAGGAATACCCATCACCAGGGACACTGCAAAGAGAGAATGCCTCAAGCCATGGAACTTAAAGGGAAACTGAAATCACATTTTAATTTTGATTTGATGCGGCCATGAAAGTGGTGACAGTTAATATTTCCTTAGCACTGTGACAGCATTTGCTCTACTGCCTGGAAGGGGAGACACCTCCAGCTATGGTTTGTTTAGAGACACCTGTGCCTGTGTTATGAACACCAGGTCTACACTTGAGAACTTGGAGATGCCACTCCTTCTGCACTGAGATTCAAATTGAGTACTGCACTGCTCTGGTGAGCAGGTTCCCACAGGAAGTGAACGCTGTGTATTTCAGAAAGGAATCCAATTCAAAAATCCTTCTGAGCAGTTTCATTGATATGCATCAATGGTTCTCACAGCACCAATAACAATAAAAGAACTAAGATGTTACTGTTATTAAAAACAAAGGAACTGAAATTGTCTCTGGCAAGGACTCCACTAGTAGCAAACCTATCATCAGACCATTAGCAGCATGTCTCTATTTCATTAGTGTGGGCAGTACTTAAATCAGCAGCCAAACATAGCTCAGTAAACCTGTGCAATCTTAGTCCTTGCAGATGCTTTCTGTTGACCAAAATGCCAGAAGGCTGGTGAGGAAGCAACAGTTTGAAATAGAACAGTACGTGCTGGTAGTGACTTGCTTCTTTCACTTCATGCCCATGTCAGCTCAAAAACCAAAGTGCCAATGTTTGGGGTTTGTTTCATTTTATACACTGAAGGTCAACCTGGACTTATTGAACTGCAGTCTTGCTATTGTGATTTTCCTGTACAAATAAAAGAAGGTTAAACACAGAGTATTCTTTTATTAGTGGCACTGATCTATGGGGACTCCAGTGAGAACTCCAACACTAGATCACACTCCTACAACTACACCTACTAATAAGTAGTCTGTAGAAAGTTATCCATTGTCATGAGCATGGCCCAGGGTTTGGGGTTTTTTTTAGTTAAATCAAAAACACTGCCAATGTTTCTTCATATAAAATCACCCTAGGGAAAAGTAAAAATTTCAACAAAATACAAAACTCAGCAAAATGGTTGACTTGCTTCTTCTTTGCTTGCTGTTTTTGCATGTTCCTTTTACCTGTCATGACAGTTAGGACAATGCATTTAAAATTTGTATTATGGTTCACTGGAATTCATTATGATTTCTGCAGGTGACAGCTGATTTCTTATGTGGATGAAAAAGCTACATTGAAGAAATATTAATATCCTTTAAATGATCACATCACCTTTCCCTTTGCTTCTCATATTGGCAAACTGAATGCATTGCAAATTGGGCTTGGCTTCCTCATCCATGCTCATTTTGTAGGGGGGAAATGTCAGCTACTGCATCTTAGCCATATGAATATATGATTAAAACAAAAAATAATCTTGTTTTTCGATTAAGATTATTTTTATTGCTATTTCCAAAGGTTTTCAGAATACTTTAAGATAAAGACCTGGAATAGGGGTGGGCATTTTAAAAGTACTTTTGCTATCGCCATTAAAATTCATTCAGCTTGGCAACATTAGAAAGTTAAGGGAGAAAATCCATTCCAAACTTTTGAGTATGCTTCATTGCTAGAGATGAATAAAAAACACAAACATACAGCAAATAGAAGCCAAACTTGATTTCCTACCTCCAGTTCTCTGCTGCCCAAAAATAACATTTGGGAAAATCGCATCTTCGTATTCTCGAAGGTGAGGGAGATAGTAGTAGATGTTTGTAAGATGGATGGGGAGTTTCCTGGGGAGGTTTAACTCTTTCCACTTTAATTCACCTCAAAGACACAACAAACACAGAGATCCACATAAAATAAAAAGCAAGCACAGAAGCCTATTTCTTCACCTGTTTTGCTCAGCTGAACACTGGCAGATTACCACGCACAAGGTTATTCAACCAGAACTATTCCTCAGAAAGGATTACATGCCATATATATTAGATTATATTAAATTGAGAATTTCCCAGAACTTCCCACTCGGGTGGTGATGCAGAGCTCCAAGTTGGACATCCTGGGCTGCCACCTGTATTTCCCTGTGCCTGCACACTTGCAGGACTGAGTCAGCTTAGAACACAGTAAGGAGTTATTTTAAAGGCAGCAGTAAAAAACTGTTTGCTTTGGGGTTTTTTTTTAACATGCTTGGCAAACAATTTTTAAATGATAATAAACACAGATTCTGATTAATAACCTTCTTAACTACTCAATAAATTTAAATGCTTTCCCCAAAAAGTAACACATGGTGGTTTCCACAGCTCAAGCAAAAGTTCTCAGTTTACAAAAAGTCCTATGGTAAAAAGAATGACCACATACAGGCCTTTAAAAACTATTCAAGAAACAAAAGGCTGTAGCAGTTAAGAGAAAAGTAGTGATTTTATTTTTCTTTACTACTTTAAAATAAAGATGAAAGCAACAGAACATTTATTGACTGGGATGGAAAGTTACTTTTCCCAAGGAATGCATCTAAAATAACTCCCAAAATTTACCACCCTTCAAAGTTACATACATGTATCACAAAAACCATCATCAGCTTCACTCACTCAGCCTAGATGAAGAAAGGCAGAGGCTTACTGAATGGGCAATATTTTAAGTTTTACAACTTCCAAAAGATGATCCCACTGAAAATTAGGTCTAAAAAGAGATTTCCTACCTTACAGAAAATACTTTAAAAAACCCTGAAACAACCATACATATCTGCCCAGAGATCTGTGTATGAGAGAGACCCAGAAGTCCTTCCACACAGTTAAGCCATTAAATATACTGGAATTTTGCTGCACAGAAACCACCTTCACAACTTTTCAAGGAATTTCCTTCTTTATCTGGAAGTGGTACCTATCAAATATTGGGCAAGGGAGTACAGTTCCATTGACTACAATAAACCTTTCAATTTTGGTTGTATAGTAAAACACGGCTGGAATGGGAAGCAGAAGGGTAAGTAAAAATAAAAGGAAAATTATTCAGCGACTTTAAGAAATTTCTGCCTTAAATCCTGTGAAGTGACAGATCTAATACTTTCTGAAATGTAGCTGGCTCCAACAAGAACCAAAAGCAGAGGGAAGGGGAACTTGCACTCTCCTTTCCTGCAATGGTGTGCATTAGGCAGTCACTCTTTGCCCACAGCACGTGGGGTTACTGGGGGCTGACAGCTCCTAAGGCCACCACCCTGCCAATGCTCAGCCCTTTGTTTATAAACTTCTGAACAGCCCCAGTGAATTACTATCAGATAAACAGACAAAAACTGGCAGGGGAGAACAGAAGAAACAACTCTGACTATACAAAGAAGAAATGCACCTTGTTCTTTCTTCCCCTGGTTAATTCCCATTTCAGTCTGACCATCAGCCTGCTGTGCTGCATGACAGTCAGCATGGTTAAATGGTGGTTTCAGACTCTTTCTGAAGCTGGGAGATGCTGTGAAATGCCTCAGCACAGAGATGCCTCCTCTAGCTCCCCTTCTCTCCCCAGGGAAGAAGCTCTGCCAGTCTCAACAGGGAGGAAGACAGATCGTGCACAACTACATAATTTATTTTAGGTTACAAAATCAAACTGTCAGTCTATGGCATGTAACTCCAGTGAGCAGATAGATGGAGATGTACAACAGCCTGTAAGGCGAGGTAACCAAAAAGCTCTATTAAACAATGGGAACAAGCCAGATCACTAAACTTTACATGTTGGTGTCCTAAAAAAACACCAACAAAACAACAAAACAAAAACCAAGAAAAACCCCTACACACCTGTGTGATTTTTTGTCATGTTCATTCTTCTTGCAACTATACTTTTGATTTCATCTAGGGCACTGCTCAGTTCATGTGATCTCTTTTTATTTTCCATGTCAGCATACAACAGTCTCTGCTGAAGTTCCAGCAACTGGTGTTCGTACATATCTAAGTCATTTCCTGCAATAAGAACATAATTTATTCTCTAAAAGGTGATTTATGATGGAATGAAGCTCAAAACCAGGAGATGGTCCAGACGATCACATCACCCAAGTGCATAAACAATAATAAAGTTTATTCAGGAGAAGAAGTAGTCTGGAAGACTATTAAGAAGGCAGAGTTTAGGGAGCACAGCTGGGTAAAGGTAAACTGAAGACAAAACCAAGAATTCAAAATCCATTATAAGGAAAAAGTCAGCGAAAGACTGTGAGTTGCAGGGGAAGGTGCTCCTTTCTTCACCAAACAACAAACCATGATGGCCCTTATAACACTGAAAAGTGTAATTGTGTAATGGCTTGAATTGTGTTTCAAACACTATTAAGAATAACACAGAGATATTAAAAGCATTCAGTCTATGAGCTACAGCCTTCATCTATGAGTATGTTAAGGACTGTTACTAAAGATGGTTAATATGAAGCAATACTTCAACAACATCACCCCTTTGCAACAGAGAGTAAAGAAGGTAGAAGAGGACTTCTGCCTCATTTTAAAACGTCCTATAGTGCTGCTGCTTTTACTGGTTTTGTTGGGGTTGAGTTTTGGCTTGGGTTTTTTCCTAGTTAAATGCTGTTATTTAGGTAACATATTATCCCATTCTGTTTGTGGGCTGGGCTAGATTTTATCTGTGGCAGCTCTCATTTTCCAGAACCCACCATTGTCTCTCTGGAAAAGTGAATTCCCGGGAATTCTCACCTGTAAAAGACACTACAGCAAAGTACAGAGGTAATGCAAATTTGTGAGAATTTGAAGAGGTGTTTCAAACTGGAATTAGTTTGCATTTTGGATAAACGGGGTTTTATTTGCATTAAACACAAGTCCTTAATTTAATCAAGAAATGTGTGATGTGATGTGTATTATCATTATTTACCTCATTAAAATTTTAAAGGATGTTTAATAAAATCCCATTAAATGAATGCTTCCTAAAATTTTTGACACTCTTAAAAATCTTTTGACTTGCAAGAAAGGCATTTGTATATATGAATATTTTATACAATGGAGCTATGAACATAAATTTAGCATTGCTGAAGGAAGGGGAAATCTGGATTATTTCAGCTGCATGCAACAAGACACTCCTTCTTGACTGAAGTAGGCTTCCCTAAGAAAATCAGAGAGTAAATTAAAAAAAAAAATGGAAGGTCAAAATAGATGAAGAGTCTATCTTTAAACAATATAAAATAGATAAAATAGATTAAAATAGATTTCAAATGAAAAAATCAGTCACAAGGCATCAAGCTGCAGAGCTAGAACCCCAAGCAAGCTAAACTTTTTGGCATACCTAAGGAAGATCCCTCTCATCAGCTACCATGGATGAATACACTTTCTTGTTTGTGCTTTTCTTGTGTAGCTGTGTGTCCAATGCCATAATCCAATCTTTAGGTTTTTTCCCTTTAGAATGTGTATGAATAAAATGAAAACAAAAGGCTTAAGCTGATTTAGGTGACTGACAGGTAATCACCACACCATTTTCACGGCAAGAAAGTGATTCCAGATGGAACATCAATACACATAAACCTGGTGGAGATTTACCTTGCATTTCCTAGGCAACTTCAGAAGTAGAAACTAAAGATACGGTAATGGACATGAGTTTTTCTTTAAACTCCAATTTAGGGAAGGAGTTAATAAATAAATTATTAATTAATTAATTGCAGATGAATTATAACATCATAGTCCCTCTCTTCACAGCTCTCTCAGCTATGCAGTGTCAGTGTGGCTCAAAATGACCAGAGTCACCCCATGGCTGACATTTTGGCAAGCACCAAGTCATGGCACCTGTATTTGCTTACCAAAGTGCCACAGGTGCCTCTTGGAAACAAAATGTCAACACTCAACTATGCTTGAGTGCAGCCCAAGAAGCTGGCATTTGTAATCGGCCTCATCTCTTTCTTCAGAAACAGAAGAGGGAAAGTACATTTCTAAGTCTTTCCGAATTGAACCCTCTCTTCAGTCAGCAGAACATGATTCTTAGTAATCACTTATCTCACTTGTTTTTGATGGCTCAGGAAGCAAGGGTTTGACACAAGGAACATAATATTCACTCACCTTTGGTGAAGAATTAACTTATTATAAAAATATATGGTTTGAAATAGAAGATTAAATGTTCAAGCCTGACAGAGTTCAAGGAGCTTTTGGACAACACTCTCCGGAGCATGGTGTGACTGTGTGCAAGGCCAGGAGCTGGACTCAATTATCCTTGTGTGTCCCTTCCATCTAAGCATATCCTGGGATTCTGCGTAAAGGCTTCTTCTCCCCTTGGTGAGCTGAATCTCTCTGATGGGCTTGGAGTGGTTCACTGAATTTCCCTTCCCAGAAAAGGCAATGGGACTAGGCTAGCCAGGAGCCATAGGAGCAGGAAAAGGCCCAGCCAGCTCCCAGCCACCGTGATGGACTCAAAAGCTTTTGCAGTGAATTTTCAGCTCTCCTGTAGCTTTCCTCTGACTGTGAACTACACATTGGCATTTATACCTATGGATACTGTAATTATAAGACAGCAACATTTAAAATGGTTTAAAATGCTCTCTTGTGTTATCTCCTAATAATACATTTTTTATATATATAAAACTTTCTGTGCTGCATATTGAAAGTGTTTAGAAACAATACCAATCTCTCAAGCAAATACTCATTCTGAAATCCACCTGATTATTTCTCTCAGCTCCATACATACATGCTTCCTGTATGATCACAAATGCTTCCAGTCCCATTAACGATTTCTGGCAATATCTAAGAGCTGTGGAACAACTCATCACTATCTCGTCGTAGCACTCAAACAGAAAAGAAAATAAAAGGAGAATTTGGAGTGGCAGAAAGGAGGGAAGAAAACACTTCAAAGTCTAGCAGTGAATCTTGCTCCTATTTCTTGACTACAAGCTAAATTGCTTATCATACCTAAAGACTGTTTCTTTTAGAAACTGAAATTTGGTTAATGGACTCCCTAAAAGAAAACTGTATAAGCACACTAACTGCAAAAGATCTTGTCACACTGAGTGCTTGGAACCACTGCTCCCTGTTCAGGTTAATGAGGCATGTTAAACCACCGAGGCATGCACTGCACTAATAACTGGCGGTTTATTATCTCTCCATAACTGATCTAATACCAGATACCCCTCTGAATCTTGTTTCATGCTTTGCATGCTCAGGTTTTGTGCTCTCTGAGTAAGGAAGGAAAAAAAAAATCCCCAAACAATGCCCCCATCTCAGGTCAGAACAGCGAGTTCTTAGGCAAACATTTAAATTCAACAATGAGCATTACCTCTAACTATTCTGCTTAGAGTCTTACAGCACAGTGTTATTTGTGTCTCCCAAAATGTTAGAGACATCTACTTGCCTTTGACAGTGCCCACATCAGGGGCTGCAAGGCACTTTGCATGAGCCCAGGGACATGAAAGAAAAGCCCCGTGCCAGCAGCGTGGAGCAGGGGAGATGGGGCTGCTCTATTCCCATACAGGGCAGACTGGGAAGAGGATCACAATGCCTTCAATACCAAAACACACTCCTTACACAGTTAGAGGCAGATCAAAGTTAACAAGTGGATTTTAAAAACTCACAATATTGCCTAATGAGCATGCACTCAGTCTTCAGTTTGGCACAGGATACTTTTACTGAACAATTTACTGTCTCTAACTGAAAATAAATAAGCAAACTTGTTTCAAAGAAAATACAACTTAAGCTCTACAATGTTCTCTTAAATGCTGGCAAACAATCCTCATTTTAGACTCAAGTCTCTCCTACATTAGAATGTAGTGAAAAGTGATCTTAAAACATTCAGTCAGAACATCACCATATAGGAAAGCAATATTATTAAAATAAGTGAAAAAATATAGAAATTGAATGGATATTGTATGGTGTTTGGCCATAATTGGTATACTTTGGTTTTAGGGTAGTACTCACTCACTTCAAGCAATTGCTATTGCTTTGTTCTGGTTGGTATTTTAAATATTTAAATATTTTACCTCTCTTCCTGAGGTAGCAACAACCACCAAATCATGCACACATTCAGTTAAATGCCTAGCCATCAACCAAGGTATTTCTAGCCAAAACTCTGCTCCTCCAGGCTCAGTGTACAACACTGGGAAAGCAGAAGGTCATATGGTTACACCTGTCTGAGGTTATGACAGGACACTGTACAGCAAACAGAGAGGTCTGGAATGCTCCCTTATGCCTTTCTCTACAAAACCCAACAATATCTGGCCTCCTTTTGTACCACAAGATTTATGGCTAAGTCCCTCTACTCTTTAGGCACAGTCCTGCCTGAAGTAACAGTGAGGAGCAGCACAATCTTTATTTAATAGATTGCACCTGTTGAAGCCAGTAAACCCACACAGCTTTTCTAAGCCTTGGATGTGAATTTTGATATAAAATTTTGGATCAGTAAATACTGAGCTTTAAGTGGCCTCTTTGAGGGCTGTTGTATGTTGGAGGGTTTTTTAAATGCCAAATGCAGAACTGCACAAAGAAACTGACGGACTGCAAAACTCTTTCCTTATCACCCTGTGCATTTCAGCCACATCCCAGGCGCACGCTGAGGCAGAACCTGGATGTGCAATAACCTCTGTTTGCTCTCCGTGCCACTGGAAGGAAATGTACACATGAGGGGAAGATGTGGCCCAGCAGTCAGCTGGGAACAGTGGTGGTTAAACACAGCCAAGCAGCCCCAGACAGGACAGCAGGATTGGCTCTGCACCTTGAGAAATCTGCACAAGCTGCATTGGCTGAAGGGAGAGCAGGGTAATTCAAGACTTCCCTATCAAATCTGTCAGTTTGCCACTATTTAATTGAACCTTTGAGCCAGTGGATGCCAGTTGGGACTGGACAGGAAACCTGCAAAGAACTCCATCTCAAACGACAGAATCCCCTGGGGACCTGCACTCGGCTGCACAGCTGAAACAAAGCAGAACACCGTAGGTCGAAGATTACTGGAAATACCCCCCACCACCCCCCCAAATTTGCGGAACAAATTCAAAATGCAGATTTTTAAAAAAAATTGATGATCCTTGCATACACTTCTGTGAATGTAATTGTATAATTGTATGAGCAGTTTCTCTCTTGTTCATCCCACCTCAAAGGAATAACTCAAGAATTTCAGGTTTCACGATGTTTGACACAATGTGTATATGCCTAGATCCTTGTGACATCATATTTCAGCATCAACTTCTCCTAATTTCCAGCCAAAGCTTGCTTTTAATTTTCTTGGACAAAGCATCCCACAAATTTAGGTGAAGAGGTCAGCAACATGTTACAAACCAATGCCAAGAGATTTAATCTTGTAACCCTTGAGAGCAACATGAAGAAATACTGCCAAAATAGGTGATCTGATTTATCTCGTTGCTGTGACTTACAAAAATTTCACTGTTATTCAGCAAAGACATCAAAACTTCTTTTTATCCATGAATACTGCTTCCTCTGAAGAAACTTTATGTAAGTCCACAATGAGTTTATAATATGGTTTTGCCTTCTGTTTTTCAAGTGGCAAAAACGTTACTGCCTCCTTACATTTACTTTATTGTTTTTATATAATGGTGATTTTTTTTAATGGATTAGTATTTACGTGGAAAACAACAACCAATACTGTGTGAGAAAAGCACTACATGTATTGTAAGTTGTGTACAATTTCTCAGAACTCCAAACCTATATGGAGAGTGTTTTTGTGAGAGCAGACAGTTTTGGTCAGGTGAATTTATGAGTGAATTGTAACTCCACAATTACTTTAATATCTTTTTCTTTTAATTTTTTTTTCTGGCCACAAAAATACCAGCATATTTAGTATGAAACCTTTGCTTATATTTATAAAGCAATGGAAAAGGTGACCAAAAAAACATCCTCCTAACCACAGTTAAAATATACACAGCATTATCCACAATAACTGAAGTCCAGCGACTGTGGTAGATTCTGATCTTTTATTTTTAAGTGAATGAGCAAGCAGCATCTTCCCTGCTATGCCACTGTGAGTTAAGTGTACTTGATTTTAGTCTCACATGTCCAACTCAACACTCAGGCTGCACATAACAGCCAGCAGCAGCACCAAAGAGCCACTTATTTACTGCTGTCTTGACAGTAAATACATTCCAGCTCAGATCTCTCAAGCTAGCTTTATTATAAGGTGTGTTTAAAGGTCACTTTAGCTTAAAGGTCGTTTATGGTGCTGATTTTTATTTGCACAGAATTTGGGACAGAGCCAATATCTGATTCAAACTTATAATACTCAAGGGCTGAAAGGCTCTGAGACTGCAGACAAACTGAAGAATATTTTACATATTTTTGTATTATAGAAGTACTTAAGACCACTAGTCTTGAGCTTGGGTGCCCTGTCCTCGTTTTACAAAGCTTATTTACTATCCCAAAATCACTGCTTTCCAAGAAACAATTAACTAGACAGAAACCAGAGGGAATACCACTGAATCCTGCTGCTTGGTGTGACAGACTGTAGTCAAAAAATCAAGAGCAGCCCAAACATTTCAATGGGCAGAGCAGAGAAGTTAACAAAAGTTAGGGGAGATTTAACAAATGTATGAAAGAAAATGAGTAGAAAACATTTGACCAA
>NW_005054453.1:589701-591459 GCF_000277835.1 Geospiza fortis
AACTGGGGGGCCAAGGGAAAAGGGCATTAGGAAAGAAAATTCACATCGTAGTTTGAGAGGCACCAAAAGTGGGAATTCCTAGAGTGCTCGAAGCATGACAATGGAGAGCCAATTCAGCAGTGCAGAAGGAAAAAACCAGAGGTTGAACAACATCTAAGCAGAGACATCTGCCTGTTTTCAGAGCAAAACATTAATTTCAAACAATTTTCTTAAACAAATACCCTGTGACAACAACAGAGCATTAGTGGTTTTGCTCCCAATAATTGTCTCTCTGCAGGAAAAGGTAACACCTTTGTTATTGTTACCTATGGCTGGCTGTTCCTAAGGTTTTCTGGATGGGTGGAAGGCTTGGCTTCTAACACCCCTTGGGAGCACAGACTATATTTTCAGTAAAATAAATACAATACAAAGTCATTCACCACGTACTGCTACTTTCTCCTTTAGTAACTAATATTAACTATTTTATTTACACATTTGTGAGATTTATCAAGCGCATGGGAGTCTAAAGACTACGTATTCACAGATGCAATGACCAAAAGTTAGCTAAAAAACATGTGCAAATAACAGTAATTAGGAAAATTACACCATCTGAGAGGAATTAGTTACTCAGTTTACTGTGGAGGAGGAGGCAGCTGTGGAAAGAGAAGTTAAGACAACACACACACACCACAACACATTATCCCTCTTGCCCAAAACAAACAAACAAAACAGAAACAAAATCCCAAAGCAAAACAGCCCAGGGTGGAATGTCATCAGAGAAACGTCAAAAGGAAGGTGAAATGAAAATGTAACGTCAGTAATGAGGAGTCTCAAAACATGAACCGCAAGGCAACACAATGCTAACTGCAGACTGGACAAACACTTCCATTCTGACCTCTCCTGGATTTCAGCCTCCTAAGATTTTGCCTCATTTTTCCTTCCCCACTCCTCACAGGAGTGCCACTGAAGGAAGCAGAAAATGTTGTCAGGTAAACAACCATAGAGTTGACCTAAAAGGCAGGAGGACCAGCACTGTCTCGACTGTATTCAATATGCAGTTGTGGGGCCAAGATCTCTACACTATTTTTGTTACAGGAATAATTAATATAAACAAATTATCTGCCACCTGGAGTTGTGTTCATCCCAGAAATTACTAAGTGGTTTATTCCAATTCTTCTGCACCTGTAACACCAAACCTCTTATAAAGGTGCACGCAGGAAGCACTCAAAGATCCACTCTCTTGCCCTGACCCATAACAAGCCGTGTCTGCAGGTCTCAGAGATACTCTTTGGAAAGACCACCTCATTTCTTTTTGGAAAGTACCATCAGTTTTATCTTTCCTACACTGGCTCAGAGAATTTTAGACATGGCTTTACGAAGATCTATTTGGCATGTGCCACCTACATAACCTACTAAGAAGGTACTGTATCACTTTAAAGTTCAGAAATAAAATATAAAAATTCGGGGTTTTTTCCCTCTGCATTCTGGTCCTGGAAATATGCACAGGAAAAAGTGATGGTACTTGAGGCCCAAATACAAATACAGGATGGATAATGCTACTTTTATCCTCCACAACAATAAAATCAAAACTACTTTAAAAGTGACAGCAACAGCAATCACGTTTAGATTTTTCTTTCCATCTTAATGTAAGATGCTTCTTAGAAAAAGAGTTGGAAAAAATAAAAGAGGGGAAAAGAGGGGCGGCGGGGGGAAAGGTAAGAAGAAACTTTTATTGTTTCTTAAATTCAGGCTCCGGGGCTCCGGCAGGGCATGGGGGCC
>NW_005054453.1:591893-597878 GCF_000277835.1 Geospiza fortis
GCCGCCCGCCTTCCCCCGGACGCACCGGGCTCGTGGCCGCGCCAGTGCCCGCTGTGGAGCCCCCGGCACAGCCCTCCCCTGCCCTCAGCTTTCCCGGAGCTCGGAGCCACACCGAAACACCTCTAGACTGCGGCAAGCGTCGGCTGCGCACGACAAAAACGTCTCGGCAGGGGCTGTTTAGCCGAAGTCATAACATTGAAAGGAATGAGATGAATGTGTCTTTACAAACAGGTGCTGTGAATCTGCTGGTAGCTAGGGCCAGAGACTTGTAGGTAAGGAAGTAACGAGACAAACTACCAGTTTCAGAAAATGTTACTAATTGACAGGGACTACTGCTCAGCCAAGGTCATGCTTAATTCCCGAACTTGGAGAAAAAGAATAAAGAGTCGATAGAACTACGCTGTGCAAGGGGTGGTGCGTGTGTGTGCACGTTAAGGGGGACGTGTAGTAGGCGAACTGGGGAGTCTGTACCTTCCAGGTACCTCAGCCAATGGGGAAAGAAAGAGGGTGATGCGGCTGGGAAAATCAGGATAATAAGGGGGCTGTGTCCTCCAACAATTTGAGAGACCCCATGGGAAATGCCTCATGGCCTCTCCCTTTGTTCATGAATAAAGTTACAGAACTCCTCTGTCTCCTTTTTGAACGTAAACCTCTCGTGATGTGAATTTTTTCTGCACAACATTGTAATGGTGAATATTATTTGACTCATTCAAAACCAGTGGGGCATTTGTTTTTATATTGCTTGCAAGATTGTATCAGGAAGCCAAGCTGCGTGCAATTACTACATGCATTCAGCAGAGTCACAGAATCAGGTACATAAACCAAGCTTTTCAGTTCACCTTTAAAGAGGAAGGAGGGCAAGCAGCTGCAAAATCTCACCCGATTAAAGTCTAGTGGTACCCTGGTACCTCTACCCTGATAACAGCATTACACTGCAGCCTTTTTACCTTGCTGCACACTTGTGCCTTTCCATTCAGACACACACACCTGCTGCCTTTTTAGGTCTTCAGCAAGCCATAAGAAACCAAAAAATTAGTCACTGCTTAGAACACATCTACAACAATAGTTTATAAAGGGAACAGATACCTCGTTTACCAAGGTTCCTGGAACCACTTACAGCAACACAGCTCTAAATAAACCACCTACGTTTTATAGACAAAAATGTTCCTCCTTCTTACACCTGATGAGCAGGTATTTAGTGGCTTTTGCTTTGACATGTTCTCTACCTGCTCACAAATCTACCTTTCATTCTACAGCTATGACAGAGAAAATATGCTTTCCTGTTCTGTGCTGCAAACATGCAAAGGACAGCTTCAGAAATCAGACTGGGCTTGGGTAGCTCTCAAGAGCAGTAAGCTTTTTGCTATCTAACTGTTATCTACTTCTTAATGTATTACTAGCATATATAATTCATTACCTTGTTTACCCAGAGGACATATTTGTTTTCTAAAAATATGCTTGTATTATTAATACAGTATCTCCTCTTCCCTTTCTCCATTTGCTTACTTAACAATTCACCTCATTTTGTACCAAACCCCAAATCATTCTGTGTGCAAAATGAATGGTGTGGTGCAAAGCAACGCCAAATTCTACAACAGATGTGTCCAGACACAGGTGTGCTGGAGCCCTAATATCAATGCTGCCTTTATATGCCACTCTTCATACTAACAACAGTATAACTATGTCTGTTTTGGAAATTTGAGACCTCACAAATTGTATATTGCTGCTCTGGCAAGGTTAGCATGACCTTCCTGTGTTTGAATTATGATATGGATGGGTCTATATCTCTGTTTACTAATTACTTTGAATTATAAATGTTATTATTCATTAAAAATGCAGGAGACTGCTAGTAACCTGCGTCAGTATATGCATGAACTAAAAATCTCAGTGTGGCTCCACAGATTGCTGTGAAGCCTTGAGTAAGACCTCATTACTCCTGTCCTGTACTCATTTCTTATGAACTTCCCTCGACCTTCTGTTTCTGTGCCATTGAAATATTTTACTGAGAAATCTTCTTTAAGCCACGCTTTGGATATGCATTTATAATTGGCTAATAAGATGCAATGCAATCACAACACAATCCTCTTCTACTGCCTCCCCATCACCATTCCCCTCTCCCACTTAATAAACTAAAAGCTCAGGGCACAAATTTTGATGGAGGGTCAATGTAGATTTTGGCACATTTGCAGTAAAATAGAGATTAAGAACTAAAAGGCACAAATGAGCATTAAATACCCCCAAATAATGAATAAAATATCTTTATTGGTTTGTGTTCTATCTGTAATAAAGCTAAAACAAACATGTAAATGATGTGGTCATGCAGGAAGGCTGCTGAAGATAAGATTAACAGAAATCTAACACACATTTCATTTCAGCTTATGTTCAGAGCAAGTAAGAGGAAAAAAAAAAAGATGAGACCATCATGTATTTCCAGAAACTAATAACAAACTGACACAGTGTGTGGGGAACGTCCATGGAGACTGCCATTGACTGCATTTGATGTTATTTATTACGGCAGCAGATACAGTTACTCAGCCATGCTAAGTTGTGGTGATCATTTACTTGATGCTCACTTCATAGACTAGGTCATTAACTCTCAATGAGGTACAGCATTAAGTGTTCCTCAAAAAAAAAAAAAAAAATCAAAAATCTCATGGCTGAAACTGTCATGAACTTCCACTGCACTTGGCCCTACTTGCAAACAAGGTCCCTCCTCTGCCTCATGCTTTCACAGCATCTCCCTCCCAGGGCTCTCTTCGTATGTATTTCACATGCTCAAGAACTGTGTATAGCTGGAGTAAGTTGTGTTGGGGTTTTGGGGCTGCTAATTGTTTCACAGCAATTTTACCTCCCATCAGCAGACTTTCTGCATTTTTGCAAATGGATTATCTTTAAAAAGACTCTATAGAAGAGCACGTTGCGGAACAACCTGTAATACTTAACACCAAGAAAGTGATTCAGCGGGCTGGTTCTCCTTACCTGCAAGAGAGAGTTCCTAAGCTTGTCCTTGTGCTCTGTAAGTGAATGTCTCTTCTTGCTCAGATGATTGCTCCACATTTTTATACTGTTTTCACACATCCATGTGTAAGCAAGGGTAGATAAAAGAAACATTAAATATTTGACATTACACAGGCTTCTGGCTGAGCCAAGCAGTGGATTATTTTCCATGTCCTTCATCTGCTAAGGTATAGGAACAAAGAATAACTACCAGTAATAAAAGACAATGGCTGCTGCCATGGAAAGTTTTCTGGCTAGAGAGAGATCCGGCTGCTCGTTATTTGCCCTGCTGGTCACCCAAGAAATGGGGTTTAAAAAAGTAAACAGGCTATGGTCTTTACTTCAACCAAAGTCTCTGTGAAGGTAAAACTTGAAGGCAAATACTGAATACAAGAGGAAGGTGGATTTTTTTTTAAGCTACTGCATGGTAGTTTTGACTGTCTTAATATAATTTATTAACTGACTGCACATGATGATACAGAAGCATCTTGCATGACTCAAGTGCTAACATTTGTACAAAATCAAACATGCTTGCTGTCTTGCAATTTACAAAAAGCTGTGAAAAAAACAGTCAAAAAAGCATGCTATAATATTTTAAAGTCATTAATTTGTTACAGATTTTACTTTAAAATACAGATTTAAAGTGAAGGAAACATCATATAAGCAAAAATAAGGGTAAGACTAAAGCTTGCATCTTCTAAACTCACATTTCAGAAGGGCTTAATTTAAACCAAGACCTTAAAATCTGTCAAGTTTACCTCAACAAATCTAATTATATCACAGAGAAGTGTTGTGCAATGTACTGTCAACACCAGGTATTCAACATATCAGTCCTGGACACAGGAAGCAAAAAGAACTGATAAAACAACAATCCTGTACTGTGTGTATGTATTGTTACAGTCAATCACAAGAGAAAGTGGAACAAATTCCAAACAAAAATTATAGTACAAGTTACTTTGGTTCTTAACATTCCACACAACATGTAATTTCTGTTTAAGCATAAATATAATAAAAAATATTCATATTGGTATGAAGCTATTTAATCTCTTTAAAGATCCCATGGAAAGTAAAACCCTTGAATCAGCAGCACAGTTTAATTTTGGTATTAAAAAAATCAACAAAAGTCTCATCAGCTAGAAATTTCCCTGTGTTATCTGTGCACACCCACACGTTAAGGATGCAGCTGCTGGACTTCCTAGAATTTCAGCAGCTCATACTTTTAATGAACTACCTCAGTGAAATCCTTGCGTGGGCACAAAGACTGCCAGGGAGGACCCGACCACCCTGACATTTCTTCACATGGTTGCAATTCTTGTGTCTTGCCAATGCCAAACCAAGCTGCTCTCAGCTGCTGGCGTAGCCAGGGCTCCTCTGACACGATGGTGCCAGCCCAGCCGTGTTTAAATATCCCAGCAGCTGCCAAGCTGCCAGATGGGAGGTGCAGCACAACCCTTTCTTCCCCGAGTATTTGCTCACAGTTGTTTCGTATACAAACCAGGTGGGAGCTGTAGTTTACACCCAGGTCCTGCAATACAGACACATTTCTTTCCTCTAGTTTCTGTTACCAGTTCTTAGGCACTGGATCTTCCATTTTTTAATTATATGTTTCCTGGGGTTTGGCTACCTTGGAACAACTTCTATATAGGTAATGTGATAAAATCATGATGCCATCTTGTCACCAAGAATACTTTTAAATAGAGATACTTTCAAGCTTATTTTCACACAATGCTCCAATGCTTTGAAGTCAGATTGCTCACTAAGCAGTTACATTGCCTCTCAACATGCAACATGCACCACCTCTCCTCAGTTTTTAAGTGTAGCAATAAGATATGCAAATTGAACAATTGAAGTTCACATATCAATGGTTTCCCCACACGAAACCTTGCACCCCCATGAGTGTAGAACCCAGAGAGAGGATGCCAGACAAGTTGGTCTGTGCTCTGAAATCCTCTGTGGGACATAGGCCATCAGACCTGCTGTGTGGCTTTTGATTTAGTGTGAAAGTAAGTTCAATTTCCACACATCAAAAAATATATCAGAATGCAGTCAAGCAAGTCTGCCAGCTCCCTTACAACACTCCAAATTTTGCGTACAATTCCGCGTTCAAGCCATGGTTACTGAAACAATAAATTGTAATACAACAGAAGTAGTGACTGAAACTACATGGAGCACTCAGGCTGAACCTTCATTCAGCAAAAGCAAGATCCATGGTAACACACTCCTCGAAATCATCTAGCCCAACTGTTGCAAGATATGTAAAAATTTTCTTAAGAAATAATATCCTTTGGTGTTTTGATCTTTATCTACTTTCAAGACTAACCAGCAAGAGGGCAGATTTAAGTCATGAAACAGAGAGCACCCAGCAAGCTCTAGGTGATGTCCAGGTGTTCTACCAAAAATTATTTTTTGGTGGAAGTGTCTTGTTAAGGTTTGGGGCTGCACAGGCTTCAGTGTTCTCAGAGCCAGGGGAGGTTAGCAAAGCTTGGGAAGAAGGATGCACCGCTGTGGACAAAGTGGGTGCCCCAGAGTGCCCACCACAAATGCACAATTTAGGGGCCACAAGGACATCTGGCAGAACTCCCAAGGTAAGGAAGAAACAAATGAAGGCAACTCAGTAATTGTGCTGGAATCGGCTCCCGCTGGGTGCCAGGGAATGCCGGAGGGGCAGATCCCGACCGACCCCAAAACCCCGCGGCCACACAGGAGAGAGATGAGCACGGGATTCATGAGCGCCAGAGGTGAGGCAACATTAACCAGCACAAGACAGAATACCGATTAGTATTACAAGGACTGTGTAACTTGCAGCCAACGAACAGCAATCCCTTTGTTTACTAAAATGTATAAATAGGAAAAAGTTCTGATAGTTGGAGCGCTTGATCTGTGGATTATCCGTGGATTAACCACCCAGGGTTGCGCAACTCTGAAACAGGCACTCGATGTCTCTCTCCGGTGTCTCTCGTTATCGGCTCGCCGCGCACCGGCCGCTCG